>NC_056522.1:51364013-51386444 GCF_019175285.1 Sceloporus undulatus
GGAGGAACTTCCTGACAGTAAGTTCCTCCTAATGTTGAGGTGGAATCTCTTTTCCTGCAGCTTGCATCCATTGTTCCGGGCCCTGTTCTCTGGAGCAGCAGAAAACAAGCTTGCTCCCTCCTCAATACGACATCCCTTCAAATATTTAAACAGGACTATCATATCACCTCTTAATCTTCTTTTCTCCAGGCTAAACATCCCCAGCTCCCTAATTCGTTCCTCATAGGGCATGGTTTCACCATTTTAGTCGCCTTCCTTTGGACACACTCCAGTTTCTCAACATCCTTTTTAAATTGTAGTGCCCAGAACTGGACACAATATTCCAGGTGGGGCCTGACCAAAGCAGAATACAGTGGCACTATTACTTCTCTTGATCTAGACACTATACTTTTATTGATGCAGCCTAAAATTGCATTGGCCTTTTTAGCTGCCGCATCGCACTCTTCACTCACTCAAGTCCACAGGAGAGGTTTACAACCCCTACATAACATCTGGTATCTTGAAACTTCTGCAAGATCTGCCCCATACAGTCAGGTCCTTTGAAGGTCATTTGCTTCATCCAGCCAGAACTAGATTGGCAACTGTCACCCAGAGGCCATCTGGGAGAGATTCAACACCTAGACCTGCTGTGTCAGTTTAAAATGGTATTAAAGACCTATTTCTTTCAGGAGGCCTATCCGGTCAATTTTAAACTATCAGGTTTAAATTGGAATATTTTTAAGTTGATGTTGGATTATTTTAATGTGTCCTATGTTTATGTGTTCTAACTCAAGGTGTTTAAATGGTTTTATATATTTTAATCTATGTTATACCCTGCCTCGAGCATTGGTGAGAGGTGGGCATGAAATAAAATTTATTATTTTTTTAATATTATTATTCTGCCTTCTTGTCCTTCTCCCCACCACCACCACTTGGCAAGGGGTATCCAACTGGATACCTCTATTAGCCTGCTTACTTATCCCACCAGCATGCTTCCTCCAGAAGTTTTAACTAACCTAAACAGCTGGCTCTCATCCACTGCTAAGGCTAGGGACTGGTGAGTCCTATATTTCCACAAGGACCAGTAGTGAGGAATGTGTTGTATTCATACCCTACTGATACACTTCCCAGAGGTATCTACCTAGCCATTGTTGGGATGAGAATGCTGGACTAAGACTTTCAGTCTAACCAGCAAGGAACTTTATTAACTATTTACTTATGTCTTATAACAATAAAATATGATTTTCTTAGGCAAGTACTGAGTGTCTTTTGTACTCTGTATGGAATTCTGTGCATTATTGATGATTTCTCTATGTTAAGCACATTCCTGTTGTGGTGCTCTGAACTAGTAAGCAAGGAAGAGCCACTAAGCTCTCTTCTTGTGTCAGCCTCTGCCCAAAAAGTGGTAAAGCTCAAAGAGGGCACAAATATGGCAGGAAGTGAGACATGGAGTAGCAGTTAGAAATTTCCTAAGATCCCTGTCCCCTGTTCTTAACTCACCTCTGCTAACAGAACATGGAAAATGAGAAAATTGTTAGCTACTGTCTATTGTATGATCAACTTGACAATAGACCTTTTTTACTATTAAGCTTGCTATTGTGTGCCTTCAAGTAATTTCTGACTTATGGCAACCCTAAGACAAACTTTAGGGTTTTTTCTTGGCAAGATTTGTTCAGCAGGGGTTTGTTTTTGCCTTCCTTGGAGGCTGAAAGTGTGACTTGTCCCAACAAGTAAACAGTGGATTTCCATGGCCAAGCCAGCATTTAAACCCTGTTCAAAACTCTGGCCACTGCACCATGCTGGTTCTTCTCATTAAGCATCTTTTTAAAATATGCTTTGAATGTCATGTTTAGTTAAACCCTGAATTGTGTTGCAGGAGGAATGGAAATGGAGTCCTTAACCTCTCTATGCACCTTCTTTTCCCAGCAGGTTTTACTCTTATGTTATTCCACAACCCCAAACACTGGTGGGGCTGAAGAAGCAAGGAAAAGCTTCAAGGGAAAAGCTTCTGTAAGGAAAAGAGTTAAGCCTGCCATCCTTTCTTTTCACTTCCATGCCATGCAAATAATCTTTCCATCAGGTCTGTGAGCACTTTCAGGAGAAAAGGACGTCTTTGGGGTTTCATAACATTCAGCTGCAATCTGGCCATGTAATCTAGCCTCTTAGATAAAATGGACAGATTTAAACATATTAATAAAAATGAGTGTGCCAGTTTACATACTCCCTCAAAGAATAGCAACAAATAAAAGCATCATAATTCCTTGTGACAGCCTTGGTCACTGATGGGAGGGTGGAATGTGTGGAAATGTCAGCCTCCTTGCACTTTGATTACTAGCAGAACAGACCCCCATCTCTCAGGGTGTGTTCATCTGGTAAAGCAGGTCTGTGGGGAGTATCAGGCCAGCGGGCTTTACAAAGAGTGCATCTACACTATAGAAATAAGGCAGCTTCACACCACTTTAAGTGTTGTAGCTCTGTCTGATAGAATCCTGGGATATATAGTTTCACAAGGTATTTAGCATGCTTCCTCCAGAAGCACTGGAGCCCTGGTGGCGCAGTGGTTAAATGCCTGTACTGCAGCCATTCAGTCAAAACCACAAGGTTGCGAGTTCAAGACCAGCAAAAGGGCCCAAGCTCGACGCAGGCTTGCATCCTTCCGAGGTCGCTAAAATGAGTACCCAGACTGATGGGGGCAAATTAGCTTACTTGCTGTTCACCGCTATGATCTTTGGAATAGCAGTATATAAATAAAACAAATTATTATTATTATTATTATTATTATTATTATTATTATTTAGCCAAAGAATGCTGGGGCCTCAGAAAACTACAAATCCCAGGATTCTGTAGAATGCAGTCATATCAGGAAAAGTGGTGTCAAGCTGCATTATTTCTAAAGTGCAGACCCACCCTTAGTTCTGCATTCATAAGTAGACAATGTAGAATATGGGCCCATATTTTTATTAATTAATTAATTAATATCCAACCTTTCTTTCAACATGGAATTCAAAGGGACTTACCACACACATTAAAATAAATGACAACTGAAATAGAATTATTATAATAAAAGATGTGTGGGTTTTGTTTTCGATTTGTTTTTAAATATCCCACAAAACTACAAATCCTAGAGCCATAGCTGTTAAAGCATTATTTCTGCAGTGTAGATGCAGCCAATGTTGTAAAGGCTAGATCTGTGATGGTGAACCTATGGCAAACATGCCAGGGATGGCACACAAAGCCATTTATCATGGCACATGGAGGGTGGGGAAAATGAGGAACAAGTGCACCTGTTTTTCCTTTTCATGGGCTTTCATCTGCCTCCAGAGAGGCAGCAGATGGCAGGGGAAGATGAAGAACAGATCCAGGCCTGTTCCTCTTCATCCTCCTTTGCCCGCCCTCGGCCTTCAGGTGTCTCCCTAGAGGCAGCTGAAGGCCTGGGGGGGGGGGGAGACATCCCACCCTGGAAGTCTTGTTCACCCTGGAAGTCTTACCCCTGGCACCTGGTAACACCCCATGCCGGAAGGCCTTTTAGTTTGGGCACTCAGTCCCTGAAAATTTTGCCATCACTGGGCTAGATTCTATCTCTGGTTCTGCCTCCATAGAGATACACAACATGTGAGGTAGATCATTTGTTTTAAGAGACTGAGTAGCAAGTCTTTCCCTGTTGATTGCATTTTATTGAAAAAATACAGCATGGAATGATAATTCAGGGGAAAGGTTCTTAAAGTCCTCTGATCTGGCAGGAGTTGTTGGTTTTGTTTTGAAGGGAACCAATTTAATGAGAGAATCTGTTGGACAGTACAGTGTGAACTAATTGTTACTTAGATTTCCCCTTTTCCCTCTTAGATCCATAATATAATGAGAACAAAGGGTCACTAAGAGATTAATGGCCTGTAAACCTAGAATACTAAAAGGAAATATGTCTTCATACAATGTGTAGCCAAGCCTGTGGGATTCATAGCTGCAGGACAATAAGTGAACCACCAATGTTGCTGTGTCTTAAAAGGACACAATAATTTTATCACCATTAGCAACATTTTCAAATTAATTATGTGAATCCAATCTCATGCTCCAGGGCCTAAGCCCATTCCTACAAGAACCTGGGAAGGAAATTGCACCTTTTTTTCAACCGTTTAAAAGGACCACTGCTTTGACAGATGAGCTGCAGAGGGAATGAGGTCACCTTCTTCTGAAATGCCATGAACAGTAGTGACTAAGCACTGTTGAAGGGTCATGTATGTTGATGGCTCTATATTATTATTATTAGTCAATATTCTACAACAGCTGCTTAATTGTATTTGCATAACTAAAGAGATTATTCCATTCCTCTTTTTGGCTGATCCAGGCATGGGCTTAAATAGGTGAAAATGGATCTTATAGCACACCTCCATGCCCAACTCAGCTGCATCACTTACCCGGGTGATCCAGACTTCTGGCTTACTTTTTGAAGAATAAGAAAATACACTTGTCGCTCCATATTTGCTAGGGTTAGGGGCACAAGACCCCTGTGAATATGGAAAAAACACAAATAACAAAAACACCACATTTTTACCTTAGAGGACACCTCTCTAGGAATCTCTAGGTCCTCCAGGGCAATTCCAGGGCAATTCTGTGGTCAATGTCCGACAGGCACTGACCATAGAATTGCACTGGAGGAGCTACAAAGGCCTAGTAAAGCATTCTCTCTAGGAATCTCTAGGTCTTTCAGTGCAACTATTGGTAAAGGTTGACCATAGAGTTGCACTGGAGGACCTAGATATTCCTAGAGAGAACATATTAATCAAATCCGGGCTTTTAACTGTGGTTTTGATTGTGCAGTAACTAATGCTGCAATATTGTAAGTGTAATTTTAACTTTGCTGTGATCCTGCTTCGATCCATTGGGAGAGGTGGGAAGATGGAAATAAAAATTATTATTATTATTATTATTATTATTATTATTATTTATCAAATCCGCAAATATCAAAGCCGCAAATATGGAGAGATGAGTATATTGTTCTTCGAAAAGTACACTACGGGTCCAGTTGAGTACACGATGCAGCCGAGTTTGGCACGGAGGTGTGCAATAAGATCCTTTTTCACCTGTTTAAGCCTGTGCCCAGCCTGTGCCTGGATCAGTCAAAAAGAGGTGTGTAATAATTTCCTAAGAAACATTTCCTGGCCCAACCTTCTCCTGCCCACTAATAGCCAGCAGCCACATCAAGTGAAGGAGGTCACTTGAGCTGCTTATCTGGGCACAAGGAGGATGGCATTTCCAGCCTGTTCTACCAGTGAGTGATACTGCTACAATGAAGTGTGGCATGGGCCTTGCTTCTACTGGTTTCACTCTTCCTCACTGGCAGGAGAGGGCTTGAAATGTCATCATCCTTGTTTTCTTTAGTATTACTGAAAGTGGTATCATTGTAATGACAAATAATAAGGGGCATAAGGAATCACTTGGAAAATTCCACACCTGATATAATATAATAAATATAATAATATAATATATAGTATTTATTTGATATATAATATTATTTAATCTAATAAATTTAATCTAATAAATTTAATCTAATAAATTTAATCTAATATTAACATATTAGTAAATATAATAATACATATATTAATCACTGTCATTATTATTATTGATGTTGATGGTAATGATGGTGGTGGCAGTGATGAGGGTGATAAACAAGCAGCTTCATTTATATACTGCTTCATACTGAACTAGCAGTGTCTAAGCGGTTTACAAAGTGTAAGCTAATTGCCCCCAACAAACTGGGTACTCATTTTAGCGACCTCCTCGGAAGGATTCAAGCCTGAGTTGCGCTTGAGCCCTTTTGGTGGTATTGAACTCGCAACGTTATGGCTTTGAGTGAGTGGCTGCAGTACAGGCATTTAACCACTGTGCCATGGTGATGATGATGATGTCACCATCTTCAGCTTGGTGAGTTGAAAATAGTACTTATTAAAACCTTCATTTATTTTGTTCTTGCATGTAAGAATGAATAATATTGGTCAGTGGAGGAGATTATTTGATTTAGAAATGAAACTGCAATGTGTTTTGGAGGGTAGAGAGGTCATAACTGCAAGCAAATAATTCTGAGGTTTTCATATCATTAATTAGGTTAATTGACCAGACACCAAATGGATTTCCAAAACATTAATCCGAAATGTGAGAGCTGTTCAGATCTGCGTCGAGTCCACACTGAACTGATTACATGTTCTGCTTCAGTGTGAATAGGACTGTGTATTGTAACTTTTCTGAAGTCACCATTATTATTAAAAGAATCTCCCTATGTCTTTGCACATTAATTCAGAATGCTGTAAACTTGAAGTATACTCAGTAAATGTTATACTTTAAGGCTTGCTGTGTTTAGACAACAGCTTTATTACATACCCAATCTGTCCAAACTAGGCAGGGGAGAGAATATCAGTCCAAATTTAGTTTAAATCTGCTCTTTCAGTCAATCTCAAAGGTGATTTTTTTTCCACTGAAATTAGGACTTTGCAGACCCAACTAAAACCTGCACCTGTGGGACATCATACAAGTGTGTGTGTTTAAAATTAGTTTTGAAGGAATTGCACTTGCTGCTAATATAATTCTGATCTGAATTCATGGTGCTAATTATGGCATTTAGAGCCATAAATGGCTAAGGATCAATAGTTCAAAGAGTGCCTCTCCTCATTTAAATAACTGACATCCCAGTTATATAGACCATACTCCCCTTGGAGATCCAGTTGGTGCCAACAATGCTATTGTTCAGGTGAAAACATAGTTCTTCACAAAAGCTTTTAAGGCTTAGGCATATTACAGACCACCCGTTTGGGGCGGCCTGTATCCGGCCCTTTCCCCGCCGGATCGAGGCCTCAGCTGCCACAGCGGCAGCCTCTGAGGCCCCGATTCGCCGCTTTCCAGGCTGTAGGGAAGCAGCAAAAGAACGCTTCCTCGCAGCCTGGAAAGGGGTGTCCTTGGGGCTTCATGCCCCAAGGACACCCGACGGCGGCGGGGACGCGGAGAAAGGGGCCACTCAGCCCCTTTCTCATTTGCGTCACTGGCGCAGCCGTGTAGAGGCTGCGTCAGCGATGCAAATCGTAGAAGGAGCTCTGAAATAGAGCTCCTTCTGGGACCGCAGAAAGAGCGCCCCAGGCACCCTCACGTGGTGCAAGGATGTCACTTCTGCACCACCCCGTTTGGAGGCAGCGCAGTGGTGACGTCCCCATGGCAGCGCCCATGTGCATAGGGTGCAGCCATTTTGTACGGACTCAGTCCGTACTAGGGTTAGGGGCATCAGGAAGTGACGCCCCTTTCTAACCCTAATACACCCTTTCCTAACCCTAACACACACTATAGGCGCGTCTGTAATGTGCCTTAGTTGGTTTTACAAAAAACCCTCATCTGTACTTAATTTATTTTAAACTATTTTAATTTTTTAGGATTTAAAATCATGTTTATTATTCACACCATTTTAAGTTTGGCAGATAGATTTTATTGCATGTTGCCCTGAAATCTCTGGATAGAGGTCACTATAGCAATGTTAAAATAAATAAATAACCAATATTGGTGCCAATTTGGGCATTCCATAAACAGGGTGGCACAGCACAGAAGGACTTCTCCCATGTCCCTAAGGGATGCATCACTCCCTCCAGCAGATCTCAGATCTCAGGCAGATATATGTAGGGAGAGGCATTCTATCGGGTATCAAGGTCCCAAGCAATTTAGGGCTTTGAATGTAAAGTGAACTGGTGAATTGACACCAATTTAAGATCACTGTTATGTGTTCTCAACAACTGTGCTTACAAGTTACACACCTTGACAATCTGTTTAATATATTTTATCCAATTTAAATGTGTTGTTTTTCAATCAAGAGCCAGTCTGTCATTGTGATTTGAGTTCTGGACTATAACACAGGGAGACCAGGGTTCAAATCCCTGTTTGGCCATTGAAACCCACTAGGTGACATTGGGCAAGTCACACTTGCTCAGTCTCAGAGGAAGGCACAGGCAAACCCCCACCAAACAAGAAAACTGCAAGATAAGTTTGCCTTAGGGTAGTCATACATCAGAAATGACTTGAAGGCATGCAATAACAACAGTGCTTTACATTAGTCTAAATTGTTTTATATTATTTTAATTGTATACTGTTCTGACACTTCACAATAGATGGAAATATTTTAATCAAATAAATAGACACATATACCTGAAATGATCATCATTATACTTTTGGGAGATTTATACATGAATAGAAATGCACAGGATATTGCTGGTACTGTGTGTGTTTTCCCATCACACTGTAAGGCTATTACTGTTTTCAAGGCATTTAAATATACATTACTTCTTCCCTCAAATCCTTCTTAAAAATTAATAAGCAAATCAGCCTAAGCCAAAACAGAAGCTCTGCATTCCCCAGTTGCTGCAAAACAGGGAAGAGAACATCAGAATATGAAGCAAAGCTCTTTCCCAACATACACATTTTATTACTATATTTCTGCTTCCATTTTCCACCTCCTCACTCTCATGTAATAATAGTTTAATATAGCTTAAACAGCAGAATCTAGTTTATTTCCACCCTTGAGTCCCACCCTGTCATGTTAAATTATATCAGCTCTTTATAGCAATGATATATTTTTTACATCTTAATCTCCCACAAACTACTCACTCTCTCACTATTTACAGATGCAGAGAGGGGGTGGTTGGGGAGATGTGATGGTTTGGCTTTGTTTATTTAAACCATCTCTGTACTCTCAGCAGAGCCAACAATACCCTGTGCTCTGCCCCAGTCATTAGAATGCTGAGCTACCAATCTTGTTTTTATGTTTCTGTTCATGTAGCAATAACAGGTATTGTATTAAATAGGCCACCTGCCAACATATTCAGAAACTGGTGTATAGAAACTGAGTTGAAAAAAATAATCCTCCTCTGGCCAAAGATAGCCAGGTTGGAAAGAACGGGCTCCCTTCCACTCATTCACCATCATCCAATAATCTTTTACACGTATGCTAGTGCCATGCCAAAGCAGTGGCTGGTGGAGTGGTGAAACTACTCTGGGTTTTATTTAGAACTGTATAGGCATTATTCAAGTCACTGGGCCTTCTTTTGAGAATAGGTGTCAGAATTCACATCTGATTGATGCTTTTCTGCCAAATTTGATTTAATTTGGAGAGGGGATTTATAAATAGGGTATATGACAAAAGGTTAAATCCACTGGTTTAACCCAAAAGGGTTAATGTGTTATTAAAGACACTAGCTGCTTCTTTGAAGTTAGAGTGGAAGCTTTGGTATGTGTGGGGGTTCCAACTTTGGCTGTGGCCAGAGGCTTGGATAAGAGGGGGGCGTTTAGAGTATAATACTATTTAAGATTGCACTAGCACATGGATATATAATATTAAGATGTGATTATACAGGTAGCATGATTTATTATTGATAACTGATAATTGATAATTAAAATATATATAATGTCATGGTGACCTGTGCCTGGGGAAAGGGAGCAAAAGGAATTGTAAATATGATTCCAAGGTTGTTATGTCTGGTGGTAGTGGGAAGGCAGTTCATTCACACAGCTCATGCCAAATGCTGGACTCCCAGATGGTTGGACAAAATGCAAGAAGCTTGGGGCTAAAATAACCAATCATATAGATACATAGTCCCAAGGGGATGGATCCTGTGATTTACTATAAAAGTGTTTGAATGTAATAAAGCTATTCTTTGACGTATAGGATCTGTCTTTTTGGGATGAAAGAAGACCTGTGAACAAGTAGGATCTGACAATAGGGTTCAGTTAAAACCCAGATCAGATTAAACATCTCACTAACATGGAAGCTCCAAGTCACCATTGACACAAGGACTTCTCCAGATATCTTAATGGAGGTGGATGGTGTGAAGACGAGTGTAAACAGAGTGCCTTTTTAAAGATTGTTGTGCCATAAGACTCTACTAAATCTAAATCTTCCCGTTTAATAGGTAACAAAACCCCATTTAGCCACTGTGATGTATTCGTTTGAGTGTTGTGGTAAGATTTCAGGAGACCAGGGTTTGAATCCTCACTCAGTCATGGAAACCCACTGGGTGGCCTTGGGCAAGCCATGCTTTCTCAGCCTTAGAAAAAGGGCATGGTAAGCCTCCTCTGAATAAATTTTGCTAAGAAAACTCTGGGACTTGGCCATTGATCACCATAAGTTGGAGTCAACATAAAGTCATATGACAAGAACAAACAAAAACACCTTAAAGGGTGACACCCTAAAAGGGGAATTAAAATACATTTGGATTTGGTTGGCTGGGACAGCATTTTTGTTGCGCAGTTTTATTGGCGTGGGAGGCTTAGTTTGGCCCTGGGAGCAGAGGATGCCTGTGGTGGCTAACCTCTGCTCCTTTAGTAGCCATAGAGGGGTGGGGGGAGGATAGGGATGCGGGGGATGCCTGGGCCGGGGATAACACCTGGGCGGGCGGAGCTCCAATTGAGGTTGTGTGGGGCAGGGGGAGGTATGGTGGTGGGAGAAGGGACTTCCGTTCCAGGGGAAGGCGTGATCGATGCATCATATCTATCTCGCCTTCCTGTCCCCCTCCCAACCCGAAGGACCTGAGGGTCACTCCAACCGTGCCACAAACCCTGTCGCTGCTCCTGTGCAATGCCAGGTCTGTCAACAACAAGACCCACATCCTCCAGGATCTACTGGAGGACTCTAAGTGTGACCTGGCTTGCATTACCGAGACCTGGCTGGGGCCTGAAGGGGACGCTGTGTGGGCTCAGGCCCTGCCTGCTGGGTACTCGGTGAAGGACCAGCGCAGGTTAGGTGGGCGGGGGGGGGGGTGTGGCCTTGGTACAAAGGAACACCGTGTCCCTCTCCAGGAACCACATCCGACAGACCTCCTATATCGAGTGTATTTACCTGACCCTAAAGGCTAGGGACAGTCTAGGGATTCTGTTAGTGTATCGGCCACCCCGTGCATTAGCGGACTCCCTTAACGAGCTGACACAGCTGGTCGCTGAGCTGATGTTGGAGACACCCAGGCTTCTTGTCCTGGGTGACTTCAACATCTCCCTCACGGCCAGCTATGTTCCATCTGGTGCGGCTCGGGAATTCATGGATACCATGGCGGCCATGGGCCTGTCCCAGCTGATACAGGATCCTACGCATTGTGCTGGTAATACTCTCGATTTGGGCTTCTGTTCGGATGCGGAAAATCCGTGGGCGGAAATAGTTAATGTTTCCCCCTTGTCATGGACGGATCACTTCCTGGTAGAGGTGAAAATCAAGGCCTCTACCCAGATCCCCCCCGGGGGTGGTGGACCTGTTAGGATGGTCCACCCTCGAAGGCTGATGGAACCTGAGAGGTTCCAAGAAGCCTTAGAGGGGCTCACGGTTGGAAATGACGGCGACTCTGTTGATGCCCTCACCGGTATTTGGAATACCGGTCTCTCTAGGGCTATACACAGTATCGCTCCTAAGCTCCCTCTCAGGCCTGCTTCCAAACGCAAGCCCTGGTATACGGAAGATCTCCGGGCGAGGAAGCGGGTTCTGCGACGGCTAGAGTACCGTTGGCGGAAACACCTTTGCTTAGACGACAAGGCTCTCCTAGACCAACTGATAGAGGACTACGGAGAGGCAATACGAGCAACAAAGAACTCGTTCTATGGTGCTCGTATTGCTTCCGCTGAGTCGCGTCCGGCAGAGTTGTTCAGGGTGGTCAGGGAGCTAACTCAGCTCCCTCCCGCCCTGAACCAGATCCTTGAACCTTCTAAGGCCTGCTGCGACCTGTTTAACGACTTTTTTGCGGATAAAACCTCTCGTATAAGCGAAGGTCTGAACGCCGACATTATGGCAGAACCTAGGGTAGAAGTGTCCAGAGCCTCCGTGGACTATGTTAAACTGGATCAGTTTGAGTTGGTGAGTACCGAGGATGTGGACAAGATCCTCGGAAGTGTTCGGAAAACGACCTGCTCTCTCGATCCCTGTCCCTCGTGGTTAGCGGCCCAGGGGGGACCGGTAGTAACATCATTGTTACACCGGATAATTAATACATCTTTAAGGGATGGGCTATTTCCATCGGATCTTAAATTGGCCATAGTAAAACCGATCCTAAAAAAGCCCTCCCTTGACCCCCTGGTACATAATAATTATCGGCCTGTCTCGCTGCGACCATTTTTGGGAAAGGTGATCGAGAGGGCAGTTGCGATCCAGCTTCAGGCGGTCTTGGATGAAACGGATTATCTGGACCCATTTCAAACTGGCTTCCGGGCGGGTTACGGGGTTGAGACGGCCATGGTCGCCCTGGTCGATGATCTCCGTCTGAGCGTTGACAGGGGAAGCGTGTCCCTGTTGGTGCTCTTGGACATCTCAGCGGCTTTCGATACCATAGACCATGGTATCCTTCTGGGGCGCCTGGCAGAGGTGGGGATCTGGGGCACTGCGCTCCAGTGGTTCCGTTCCTACCTCTCCAGGAGGTCCCAGATGGTGCAGCTGGGAGACGTGTGCTCCGACGAGAGGCCCCTTAAAACTGGGGTCCCTCAAGGGGCCATTCTGTCTCCCATGCTATTTAACATTTACATGAAACTGCTGGGAGAGATCATCCAGAGACATGGGGCGCGGGGTTATCAGTACGCTGATGACACCCAAATCATTTTCTCTATGTCTCCGACAGATGCAGTGACTGGGGATGGCGTCTCTCCTCTTGTGGCCTGTCTAGAGTCAGTAATGGGCTGGATGAGGGAAAACCGACTCAAATTGAATCCAGAGAAAACGGAGGTACTAGTGATAGGTTCCCCTGGTCCAGGAATGGCGGTGGTTCCACCTGTCCTGAACGGGGTCACGCTCCCTGTGAAGGACTCCGTGCGCAGCCTGGGGGTGCTTCTTGACTCATCGCTTCACCTGACTGCTCAGGTGAATGCGACGGTCAAGAGCACCTGTTATCAGCTTCGGCTGATTCGCCAGCTGCGCCCATACCTGGCACAGAGGGACCTAGAAACTGTTGTACATGCTCTGGTAACTTCGAGACTGGATTTCTGCAATGTACTCTACATGGGGCAACCCTTATACCAAACTCGGAAGCTGCAAATGGTGCAGAACATGGCAGCCAGGCTGGTCACTGGTGCTCCCAGGACCAGCCATATAACACCGGTTCTAAAAGATCTCCATTGGCTGCCCATTCGCTTCCGAGCTCAATATAAGGTGTTGGTAATTACCTATAAAGCCCTAAATGGCTTGGGCCCAGGATACCTAAAGGACCGCCTCTCTCCGTACATTCCGCCTCGCACCCTCAGAACGTCTGGGCAGCAGCTACTGAAGGTGCCTGGGGCTAGGTTAGTCTCCACTACTCGGAGGACGTTTTCCATAGCTGCCCCAGCCCTTTGGAATGCGCTGCCCACAGAGCTCCGCTCATCTACTACCCTGGCCCAATTTAGGAAGGACCTTAAAACCTTCCTATTCCAACAGGCATTTCCTGAATAAATATCCTGTGGGCCTCCCTCCTCTTTCGTGGCCAAGAGGTTGGGCTATGGGGCTTTTTTACTGTTGGTTTGTTTTAATATGTATTTTATTTTACATGTAATCTGATTGTATTTTTAACCTGTTGTAAGCCGCCCTGATCGGAGGAAGGGCGGCATATAAATAAAAAAATTATTATTATTATTATTATTATTATTATTATTAAAAAACAACAGCTACTTCATGACAGTCCCCACCCTCATCCCAGTTATATTATACTAGGTGCTTTTGTTTAGTGCAACTTTAGCATTACTTGAATCTCCCTCCAACCAATATTTTTTCAACTAAAAACATTAAAAGTTATAATAAAATACATCAGCACTTTGCCACCGTTCTCCTGCTGTTGTTATCTGCCATCAAGTTGACATCAGTCCCTAGTCATAAACTACCTACCTCAGGAATTGAAAACTCAGGACTGTGGCTTCTTTGACTGAATGTCATGCAGTCTTCTGTCATGCAATCTCCCTCTTTTTCTACCACCTTCCACTTTATCAAGCATTATCACATATTTCAGTAAGTCACACCATCTCCAAAGTATGACAAGCTCTGCTTAGTCATTTTCAAGTTTAGTGAGAGTTCAGACTTGATTTATTCTAGCACCCATTTATATGTGTTTGTAGCAGCCCATGGTATCTGTAGAACTGTTCCCTAGAACCACATATTTGTTCCCAAAACATCAGAATTTACCTTACTCATATCTGTAAATATCTAAAATTTCTACTTCCCTCATGTGAGTTTAATGTTCCCAAGAACATTATCAACATTCTCTTGAAGGAAATACAGAAATTTGCACTGTTTTTGCAATGTTAAATAAATTAATGAAAATCTCACACAGAATGCATAGTTCTGCCACTGTGACCATGCAATTGGGTGAGGTAGGACAGCAAGGAAGGACAGGCAAGAGAATGAAGAGCATGAACTGAGAAAGTGAAGATGAAATTCTGATCTTGTCATCTGGAGGAAGGTTTTTTTTCTCCTCTGCTTAGAACAGGAAACATAAGAGAGAAGAAGAAAAATCTTAAGATCTTAGAGTTTTGATTTCTGCTTTTTTACACTGGGGGACAGAACCACTGGAATCTGCTTTTTTATTTTTATCATTTGGCAAATATGATGGGGAAGGCACAGCAGGAGAAGGGCTGCCTCTCTCTCGCCTGATGTATTTTCCCCACTTGGGAAACCTGCTGGAGAAGGCACAGTAGAAAACTACAATTCTTAACAGTTGTTCTCTGTTTGTGTGGCCCTCTGCAGAAGAACTGTCTTTTTCAATGGCAAGAAAGTTCACCCCAGCCCAAACCACTTGAGATCAGCAGTTGATGCCTCTTCTGGTCTCTATAGGGAGTACAGTAGAGTCTCATTAATCCGACCTTCGTTCATCTGACATTCCGGTTTATCTGACGTCGGACTGGTCGGTAGGTGTGGCTTTGAGCCCTGACCACGCCCCCAGTACCAGGCCCTAAGCGAGGCGGCAGGCACAGAGCACCAGGCCACAGGCGCTAAGCACCAGGCAGCAGCGACCCAGAACACCACCCCCACCAGGCCACAGGTGCGGGGCGGCAGCAGCCCCGAGTGCCACCCCCACCAGGCCGCAGGTGCGGAGGCAGCAATGGCCCCAAGCGCCACCTCACCAGGCTGCAGGTCCCAACCACCCTGAGCGCTGCCACCACCACCACCAGGCCGCAAGCGGTAAGCAGCCCCACCGCCACTAGGCCCAGAGCAACACCAGGCCCAGAGCAGCCACAAGGCCTAGAGCTTAGGGTGATGTTAAGGATCAGACAATTGTCAAATCTTGGAATAAGTTGCTATGTGAGAATGAAGAAAATGATGATGAAATTATGGGAAGCACAGATGAAGACAAAGAAAGCATTCTACCCTTAGTATACCGTATCCTGGGTTGTGAGGATGTGTCTTCTCATGAGGTTGACAGCTGGCTGAAAGAAGACAATCAATATGAAATCACTGATGAAGAAACTGTTGCTCTTGTAAATAGTGGTGATGGTGATGGTGATGAAATAGATATTGATGAGCAAGCATCATCTGTTAAACCTGTCACAATCTCACATGGCGATGGGGTTAGGGCTCTAGAAACTGCAATGAAGTACATTGAGCAACAAGAGGAGGCTACGGGGATGGACATTATGATGCTGCAAAGATGACAAGATTTGGCTGCAAAGAAACGTCAATCCTCAGGGAAGCAGAAAAAGATCAGTGACTTTTTTAAGGTGTCAGTGGACTGAACTGTTTATACTGTACAGGTACGTAATTTACAGTTCTGTACATGAAAATGTTGTTGTTTAGTGGTTTTTTTTACAATTTGTATTTTCATAGTGATTGGAAGGCTTTTCATAGATGTTTATCACACTATACTCTTATAGTGCTACTATTCCACTTTCACTGCTCTAGCTGCCTCCTGTTGCATTCTGGGATTTGCAGTTTTAAGGAGGGGTATTTAGAATTCTCAGGCAGAGAACTTCTCTTCCTGAGAATTCTAAATAGCCCTCCTTAAAACTCCCAATACCAGAATGCAACAGGAGGCAGCTAGAGCAGTTAAAGTGGAATAGTAGCACTATAAGAGTATAGTGTGATAAACATCATAGTGATTGGAAGGCTTTTCATAGTAATTCAAGGCTTTTCATAGTGATTCAAGGCTTTTCATAGTGATTGCTAGGCTTTTCCTATGATCCTCCGGATTATCCAACTTTTTTGACTATCCGACCTATGGGACCGGCAGTTTATGTCGGATAATCAAGACTCTACTGCATCTGCATATTATTCCAAATTGGAAATGTTTCATGTTTTAAACCTCTATAAAACTGGTAGTGGCCTGTGTGAAATCACTAATTTTGCAGCTACCTCAGCTCTGCTGGAACACATTCTCTTGTTACCACTGAGTCCCTATAGAACTGGATCTCCCCATTTATGCCAGATTCAATTTACATTACAAGTCTTGGACCACAATTCTAATATAAATCTAGACTTGTCTTTAGCAGGATAATACAAATTAACAATTATTATAGCTGCCTACTCTACCCTCATGGACCTAGCATGGTGCACTGGGTTGAGTGTTGAACTATGACACACATTCATTAATTTATGAGTTTTTTACCTAAATAACCAAAAGAACCTACAAGGGGTGGGGGGAGGGTTAATAGATGCTTCTGCAGGGTAAAAAATAAAACTATAATTCACTATAAATAATAAATTTAATAAAGACCAAAGCACCATGTTCAATTTGACTTATTATTTGATCCTTTCTTGCTTTAGTTTGGTGCTCAAACAGTCTGCTGTCTCACAAGGCTGAACTTGAAACTGTAGTGAATGGTACCACTGAAAGGAAACAATTTAGTTTAGTTTATTTTCCAGACATTCTGAAATTCAGCTAGTTCTATATGGTATTTTCTGAAGCAGAAATAAGCAAAATGTATGTTTACCTACTATGCATCATTAATGCAAATGGAATGATTAATAGAGAATAGAATAGAGATTAATAGAGCTGTTTAGAAAAACACCTCTGAAATGGAGAATTTCCCAGAAAAGTAAGATACTGTACTCCCCCTCATTTTCTGCCAAAGAGGCCTTTGAGCTCCCTAAAACTACAGTCCATAATTTGCCTTATAGCTCCATTTACAGCTTTGATATGCAGAATGCAGACTGTTTACTGTAATTCTTAAGTGCTAAAAATAAATATTTATACCATTCTTTCTTGTTCACAGTGAACGGAAATAAAACAGCAACGGACACATTTTACAGAACTGGAAAAACAAAACCCAAATGTGCAGTTTCACAAATGACAAGGGAAGAACCAAATTAATTATAATGTGTGATTTTGGAAGTGATGATTGAAGTAGCTAAGAAAAATGCACAACAAAAAACTCATTTCTCACATTTTACATCACACCTTGAAGGCAGTGAATTGTGTTTTGTTTTAATTTGTATTCCAGTGCACAGGAAATAAAATGACGCATTTCTTTCTATTGCTTCTGGTAAATGTTTAAGGACAATCAGCAGCAATATCCCTTCTTGCTGCAAAGAGTTTCCAGGACAGAATTCCCCCTCCCCCCCAAGGTCTGAGACTTCAGGGCTAAAACCCAAGATCTTGGGTATGCCTGGTGATACCACAGAGAGTGAATTCTTTGTAATGTCATAGGGCAAAGAGCTTTCAAAATCCCTCTTGTGTTTTTAAGGATTAAAAGAAAAATGCATACCCACAATTGCTATATCTAAGGGTTAAAAGAAAATCCTCCAGGTATCATTTAACCTGATTTTTAAAGTATTCTCATTGTGCTTCCTTACCCTTTGTTTCTTAGTTCCATCTCATTGCACTGAATTTAATATTTCATGAATGTCACATTAAAAGAATCATTTTTTTAAAAAAGAAAATCTTTGTGTGAAACAGATAAAAGATTTTAAAACAATAGTTCAGAATAGGAATTATCACAGAACCCAGAAAACCAGCCAAGCAATTCTCTGCATCATGACTGCACTTTGAAGTAGTGGCAAATAACTGTTTGTATCCTGTTGTCATACATCATCAGCAAATGGGAGGCACTGCCCCATTGGAAGCTTGTTGCTGTAGTTATATTCCAAAAATGCTAGAACAACATATTTTATCTATTGAATTTATACTCTGCCTCAATCCCTGGAATGGGATCTGTGGAATTAATGATGGGTCTCCCCAAATAGACATCAACTGGCTCAGAAAATGTACTGGATTTGCTTGAAGTGTAACATCCTGGCTTTCAGCTACATACAATAGGTTTGGGATCTTTGGGTGGGGACAAATCTCCTGTGACACAATTGGTTTACACTAAAAAGAGCTTCACTTGTGCAGAGAAATGTTAGCACAGCTTCTGTTGGATGCAACAAAAAATTAATTCTGCAAGAAACTATGCAGAAGTGAAGAGGTCTTATAACAACATCACAAACTAGAATGCTATTAAGAGCCACATGAACTGTAGCTGTTCTGAGAAGTTTAGTTTTATATTGCAGTTACAATTTTCATATGTAACTGTAGGGCAATGTCAGGTATAATAGTAATCAGGTATGACAGCAAAGAATACTGGGGAAATGGAGGTGGGATGATAGTTGACCCATTCCCATCACACATCACTGGCTATTCTATAAATGACAGAGTAGCTATACCATATACTATGCACTACTGCTTTAGTATACTGCATTTCCATCTTCAGCTGAAAAATCATCAAAAAGAAATACTGGAAGAAAAGAAATAATAATAGGGAAATGGTTCAATGTTTATTATAATATTTCTTATAAATTTAAGTTCACTTTAGGGGTGAAACAGGCTACCCCTTTGCACTGCCATCTGGGCAGTTTCAGAGTGCAGCATTTTGATGCCGCACGCTCTGAAGCTGCCCAGAAGCCAGCTTCCAGCTGCCTGAATCTTCAGGGCATGGCAGTTACATGCTGCAAGACCCCAACATGTTGGGAAGCTTCTGTGGGGCCATGGAAGAGCACCTTAGGGCAGCTTTTTTGGCTGGCACTGTGGTGGATTGGAGCCACATGCAGCTGCCATGGCCCCAATCTGTCAAGCCAACTATTTCAGCCCTAAGTCAAGACATAGTGCATTGACATACAGACTGGGAACTTGCATCACCTTCTTTTAAAAGGGCTCCAAAATTGGCAAAACTAAATTGACTGTTTGAATTGCTTAGGGCTATTGCAAGATTATTAAAGTCATAGTTAGCCATATTAATTTATTTTATTATTTACACTAAGTGGTTCTTAATCTTTTCTTTGCCAGGGGCTATCTTTAAATATCTTTTGTTGCTACTAACTGCCTCCTCCCCCAAGATTTAAGAGTTAGCTAAAGATTTTACACTAACAAATAACAACAACAACAGCTGAACATCTGACCATTGACAATTACACCATCTGTTAAAATTTTCCTGAGAGGTTCTGGAAGGTGGGAGAAAACTTTTCTCCTGCTTCTTCCTTCCAGTTTGGGTCTGGTGTGGATTGGAGTGATGTACAGGTCCATTCACCCACCCATTGCCTTGCCTCCTATCACATGGCCATTCTGCTGCAGGGAACAGATGAGTTGAGCAATTCTTCACAGACCACCTGTGAGGACATTGTGGCCCCCTGGGAGTCTGTAGATCTCAGGTTAAGAACCACTGATTTGTACTTATATCCTCTATTTGACTAAACTCGCTGTCTAATATAAAATGACATGACTCATTGGAAAAGACAATCATGCTTGGTAAAGTGGAAGGCAGTAAGAAATGATGAAGACCACATTACAATGGATTGATTCAATCAAGGAGGGCAAAGCCCTGAGTTTGGAAGACCTGAGCAGGGCTGTTGATAGCAGTGGATGTGGAAGTCTCTCATTCATGGGGTTGTCATTAGTCAAAGTCAACTTGATAACAAATAACAACCAGTGAGTTCAAGGTGGTGTATGTGGCTTCTCCATCTGTACCAGCCTAGCTCCCACAAAGAAAAAGGAACACATGGAGTGAGAGAGGCCTAAGGAATTAAGAGTTGGAAGTTCTTCAGAGGCATATACAAGGATGCAACAAATTACAGTTTGCCCACACAGATGATTGTGAAAAGAAGATGTTTCTGAAAAGGACATTTTCAAATATTAGCTGGGCTGTTTTGTTTTAAACCTGAGTACTCATTTGTATGTGTATAATCACTGTTGGTTCTTTTAACGTCCCACCCACTTTTCCAACGGCACAATTTTAGATTTAGATTCAGTACAATATTTTAGATTGTACGCCACAGGCAGGCTTTTTATATATTCTGGATTTTACTTGGTTTTGTACAGCGCCGTGTACATTTACGGTGCTTAATAAATAAAGCTAATAATAATAATAATAATAATAATAATAATAATAATAATAATTTCTCCAACTGTATATTTGGTGTCCAATGCACACTAAGCATCCTTGGTCTCCTCCACATTAGCCTGAAATCAACTTGGTAAATCAGGTTGAGAAAGAGTGACTGGAATCAGTTCACTCCACTCATTTTGATTTATGGGTTGCAAAAGAAGCAAACTGAATAAGAAGCAGAGGATCCATCTCCCCACCAAATCTTCCTCTTTCTTTTGTTTACTCAAAAGACTACAAATACAATCAATCTCTTGACCGAAGAATGGTACACTCCTCCTATCTGGGATGGTTGTCCTCTTCCACCGAGCACGCAGCTTTAGGAGGGACGCACATGGAGCGGTGAGGGAGGAAGAGGACACCCACCTAGCCAGCCAGATCAGCCGAATCAACCCTGGCAATCAATGGGGTGACAGATGTCGCAGCCAGATCGCCCTCACATCCGACTGCAAATACTTTTATGCAATTGTCCCTTTACCCACAACTTCAATGGTAGGGACAATTGAGGTAGTGGTGGAAGTAACAGAGAGATTGGCCACCTCTCTTCCATACAACAGGCTGGAAATTTGAATTTCTCCCTCCATTCCATGCACATCACACATTTCAAATATTCTCCTGCTTTCTAAACTGTTTTCCAGTGCCTCCCTTCTCCTACAGCCTTTGGAGCTGCTGGAATATCTCTCAGGTTTTTCTAGGAGTGGCAACTGGAACTAGTTGATCAAACATGCTGGGTTCTGATGCTGAGGAAGGGAGTAGGCACTGGGAGAAAACAAACTTTTCAGGATGAGCAATCTTCTCACTTCTTAGTGTGTGCACATGCCACTAGTGCATACCTATGGTTTAGTAACACAAACTCCTCTTTCTCCAGAGATCTAAGTACATGTGTTTTCAAAGTCATGGAGGCTAGGGTATTTCAGTCTGAATATACAAAAGTGTTATAGGTCCTTTTAAGAAGAGAAAGAAAGAGATTGTTCCCAACCAGGGACTAGAACATTAGAATAGCAAATAAAAAGCAATCCCCCATTGCTGTAAGGAGAACTGATTATAGTGAGACAGGCTGTGATGATAGAAGCGTTCATCCCAATTACTTGCAGCTTTTATCTTGGCACACAACTCTTTGAAAACCAAAGCCAGATAGTTATGGAGACAATGCATCACATACCAGCTTGCCTGAAATCCTAATTAGAGAAAAGTCAAGCAAGATCTTTGCTGTTTGCCATTGATTGTGGATAACAATTCCTGCCTTTCAACAGCAACCAAAATTCACAAGAAGTCAAAAAACTAAGGACAGTCAGTACTTTCTACTGATTTCCTTTTCTTCTTTGTTGCATGCAGAGCAACTTCTCTCCCTCACCCCTTTCACACAGAAAGTTGAAAGGTTTGGGGTTTTAAATAAATAAATAATACTTGTGAGTGCCAGAGTTGACTTTTCTTCTGAAGCCAATGTTCTTTTCTGGGATTAAGACTTCCAGGAATGTGGGAATTTAGGCTGCCTCATCAAAACATTTCAAAACAGGAGATGCAACAAAGTTTGGCAGTTCATTATATTCTCAGGCATAAAGCATATTCATACAGTTGTATGAATGAGACAGAATGCAATGGAATCCAGAAAGATGCAAAGCATGACCATTGCTTTACATTTTCAACTGGCTGTGTAAGGTGATACAGGTCTTTCAGTCCTTTACTGTGGTCAGTTAATGTTGATGTGTGAAAGCAATAAATCTGCTTAACAAAAGTCAGTTTCGCAGAGTTCAAAACTCTCTTTGAGAAGATTCATTTTGTTTGTATCTGCTAATGGGATGGAACTGCCTCCTCGCCCAAGGGAACACCGACGACGACGCTGCCGCTGCTGGGACTGTGCCTCGTCGGGCGGCCTCCTCCCGGTGGTTTCGAAGGTGCGCAGCTGCGCACCGCCCCGGGAGTGCCGCCCGCGGACTGGGGAACTCAGCGTTGGGGACCCTGCTTGAGAGTCTGGGCTCGGCCTGGCTTTGGCGATTGGCGGCCAGGTGCGAGTGGGGCCCTTTAAGACTCTGGGGGAAAGTTTGGGAGGAGCCCGCTGGTGAGAGCAGCGGGTACAAAAGCCGGGAAGCCGGCCCTCCTGGACACGCCCCCCACTGCCTCCTCGCCCAAGGGAACACCGACGCCGCC
>NC_056522.1:51396444-51422283 GCF_019175285.1 Sceloporus undulatus
TCTATATGTCTCCATAGTTTAATACTCCAATATATTTCTGAAACTTGAATAATCCTGAAGTGGGATTACTTCTCCCAGTCACACCAGGAAAGATTAGCAGGTCATACTGGTAAATCAAAGATCCAACTTTATTTTAGAAAGAAATGCATTTCTGTCTCCCACCCTGACAAACCGTACTTCAAAAAGAATGTGAGCCCTGAGCTCTTGCATTCTAATATACTTTGCCAAGGTTGCCAAGTCACTACTTCAGAGTGCATAGGCTGGGAAAATTCCATGAAGCAAACAAGTGCAATAGATGTTTTGTCATGTAGGAATCAGTTGATTATAGACTGCCTCCTGGAAGGTAAACAACCATTCCACAGGCCTTGCTACATAACCCATTCTCCAGATTCTTGGCATTGTAAAGAACCAAGAATACCAAGTAACTTCACTGGATCAGCTGGTTCTTTTGGAAGAATTTCCCTAACACCAGAATGCAAACAGAGATGCAAACATTTTGGGGGGTAGCATGTGCAAAACCATGTTGGGGTTTCCCTTCAATGTTTTCTTTCTTCATTTCTTAACTTTCCAAAATAATGTGTGTACTCTAACTATCTTGGTTTACTGTGCCTAGAAAAAATATTTTCCAATTTTATCCAATTGCTGCCATTGAGGATATGGATATGTCTTTAGATGCATTTAGTGCCACATATATGTGGTTGTTCACAGCCTGCTCTCTCCCTCCACTGACCTCTAGAAGTTAAGGCAGTGACATTTATGTTAAAGAGGGCAGTAAATTCATTCTGCATTTTAGTGCAGATTTTAAGGAAGCTGTCCAAGATATTCAATTCTATTCTCCAAAAATCTTTGAAATGTTTGAATAGTCCTTTAGCATTTGGACTACAACCTGGAGCAGATTCACTTCCCCACTGACATGGAAGCCATGAACCACCACTGAACTTAGATTTGCAGCAGCAGCATGGAAGACAGGACTAACACATCCTGACACAAATGTCTATATCAAGAAATATAAATGGCCTTGTAAATAATAATAATAATAATAATAAATAAAAATTTTATTTATATCCTGCCCTTCTTATAATCAGGGCGGCTTACAACAGGGGTTAAAATACAATCATATAAAAACACAAAGACAAGAAGAATTAAAATACATATACAACAATCATATAAAAATAAGCAAAAAGCCCCATAGCCCAACCTCTTGGCCACGGAAGAGGAGGGAGGCCCACAGGATTTTATTCGGGGAATGCCTGTTGGAACAGGAAGGTTTTCAAGTCCTTCCTGAATTGGGCCAGGGTGGTGGACGAGCGGAGCTCGGTGGGCAGCGTGTTCCAAAGGGCTGGGGCAGCTGTGGAGAATGTCCTCCGTGTGGTGGAGGCTAACCTAGCCCCAGGCTAGGTGTTGCTTCTCTTCCCTATCACCATTGCACCACAACTGTGTTCACTATAACATTTAACATCAGTTATTAACATTACCCAAATTACCTGTTGCTTCTAAATGGAAGGTAGCATAGCACGGTGCTTCCAAGGATATCTCATTTGGGACACTGGCATCCCCCCCCCCCCCCCACACACATACACACCAGTATGCCAGGGACGAGTTTCACATTTGTTTCCCTATCCTAGAACTGTTTTTTTTTTTTCCCTTTCCTGGAAATCCTCCATGGACTGGTACTGGTGCTGGCATAGTGAATTGGGCTTGGGAAGAGAAAGATCCTCCCTTTTAGCTCTACTCCAAATTTTTCTCCCATTTATTTTGTCATTGTGAAGTAAGTCTGCATGACACTTATGTGGAGTGTAACTCTTAGAATCCCAAAGTGAGTGTGGTAAGTGGTGATTTGGGGAGCTGAAGTCCAAAGAGCAATAGTTCCATACTCTGTAACCACTGCTTTTACCAACAAATACTTCTCCCTCTCATTCACATATATATATATATATATATATATATATATATATATATACACACACACACACACACACACACACACACTCCTCCCCACACTTTTCTGAAAACCACCAATTGGTTCACAACCGCAAGATAGCATTTCTCTTCTTGCAGCAATGAGATTTGTTTACAATGACTTGTTATGCAGGCATCACCACTAGAAACCTGAACCAGTTTATGGTTTTCTGGGTCTGGGAGCAAGGTATTGATAATTTTTGTAGTGCACACACCCACCATGATAATCCCACAGCCTCAACCCCAAGGAAGAATTCAAAAATCCAGGCAGTTCTTTCAATCCATCTCAATAAACTGGTTCTATCAGCATTCATCTCCACTGGGAGCAGGTCTTTTGTAAAGCTAAGGAATCTTAATTGCTCACACAAGAGCAAGCCACTTTCCCAAAATTTTACATTACAACTGGCATAGTTCACAACAATATATGGTTGCAGTAAAATCCAGCTATTACATTGATCCCAGCTGTTGTTCTTGTTGCTATTGTGCCTTCAAGTTTCCATCTTATGGTGACCCTAAGGCAAACCTATCATGTAGATTTGTTTGGCATTGCCCTCCTGTGTGGCTGAGTGTGACTTACCCATGGCCGAGTGGGGATTCAAACTGTGGTCTCCAGAGTCATACTCCAGTGCTCAAACCACTATGCCACACATAGCTCTTACAGCTATGTTAATCAGGAAAAGGGAGGACTGGGGATGGGTCAGATGGATGAAAATTTAATGAAAAAACACCCCCAGTGTTTCAGTCCTGAAAGCACAGCTCTACTATATAATGACTGTTGAGTTGTTCAGGAGTACGTGAGAGAGACAAAGTGGTTTCACTTAGTGAACCTCTGCTCCCTCAGGACTATGAGTCTTTCAGGACACACAATTTAGAACTGTCTCTCATCTGTGGCCAAACTTTTGCAGCAACTAAATGCTTATGACTTTGCATACATCTTCTTTATTTGTCATTATTCATTCTACTCCTGTTTGTCATGAAAAGAACTGTGAAGTAGAGCAGTGAGACCCATTTATTTCTTCAATGTTGCAAATCTAACTCAGTCCTTCCCATCTACCTTCACCAAGCATTTATCATCTACATCTAATGGTTCAAACCTATTTTTGCACTTTTAAAGGTTTTTAAAAATGATAATATTCTCAGAATGTAAAATTCCTTCATAATAATTTCTTTAGCTACATAACGTGAACTGTGAGATGCACCAAATTAATAATATATGGTAAATATCTTTTTTTTTATTTAACATTTTATTATATTCCACAGATCTATTTACATTCGCTTTCACCACTTACATATTCTCCATTCCCTTCCCTTCCCCCTTCCCCTGTCCCTCCTCTCCCCCTCTTCTCCTCCCTTCCCTCCCCTCTCCCTACCTAACCCATTTCCTATTTCTTTATCTTTTTCTGCTTTACGTTCCTCTATTCACATTTCACTATTCCAGTACTGTTCTATTGTATTCCACACATCATTATCTTCTTCTTCCTCTTCTTCTTCATTTCTTTTTATACTTCGAGAGAGTCTGTCCGCCTCTTTCATTTCCATCACCTTATTAAACCAGTCCTCTACGGTTGGTATTTGTTCTGTTTTCCATCTTTGTGCATATAACAATCTTGCCGTCGAGATCATATACAAAATTATCTTCCAATATTTCCTCTCTATTGCTTTCTCTATTTTACAGGTCATATTTAACAAATATAGCTCCGGGATCTTATGAAATCTTCCTCCTGTTATATCTTTGATTACACAGTGCACCCCATTCCAATATTGTTTCGCTTTTGTACAGATCCACCACATGTGGTAAAAGGACCCTTCTGCTTTTTTGCATTTCCAACATGTCTTATTTATGTTTTTATACATCTTGGATATCTTAACTGGCGTAATATACCACAAGTAAAACATTTTATAATAGTTTTCTTTCAAGTTTTGGGCTAAGGTAAACTTATTCGTTTTCTCCCACGTTCTCTCCCATTCGTCCAGGTCTATATTATGTTGCAGTATTTGACTCCATTTTATCATATTATCCTTTATCCTGTCCTTTTCCAGATCCCTTTCTAACAACACATCATAGTATTTGGATATTTTCTTTTTATTCTGTGTTTCCAAGATTATCTTATCTAGCTCATTATTATGATTTTCTATTCCCTCTTGTTTTACATCTTTCTTAAATTTTTCCTCCAGTTGTTTGTATGGGAACCATTCTATAATCATATTTTCCATTTCTAATTTTTCTCTAGACTTAATTTTTAAATTCCCTTTTCTATCTTCCTCTATTATTTGGTCATATCTTATCCATTGTTCTTTACCTCTTTTAAACTTCCCAAACTGAGCCTCCTGCGGTGATGTCCATCGGGGTATATTCCTATAAAACTTATTCTTGTAGTGTTCCCATATCCTTAATAGTCCTTTTCTTATAATATGGTTTTTGAATTCTTTATCCTCCTTCCATTTCTTATATATTAAGTATGCATGCCATCCATACTTCATGTTATGGCCTTCTAAACATAAAAGTCTATCATTTTTCAACTTAATCCATTCTTCAATCCATACCATTCCGCATGCATAATAGTATTTTTGCAGTTCTGGTACCCCCATGCCACCTCTACCTTTCTTATCTATCAAATTGTCCCATTTTATTCGTGCTTTCCTCCCCTCCCATATAAAATTTGCTAACTCCTTTCTCCATTCCCTAAAGCACTTGTCTGTATTTATAATTGGAAGGTTCTGGAATAAATATAGGAGCTTGGGCAGCACACTCATTTTTATTGCCGCCATTCTCCCTAATAAAGAGAGTCGTAACCTTGCCCATCTCCCTAATTCCTCCTTTATCTCCCTCCATTTTTTTTGATAATTGTTTGTATATAGCTCTCCTACTCTTTTTGTAATCCACACTCCCAGGTATTTAACTTTCTTTTGGGTTTTGAATTTTGTCATTTCCTCTAATTCTATCTCCTCTTGTTTTGTCATATTTTTTGTAATTATGACAGTTTTTTCCTCATTGATCTTTAACCCGGCTACTTCTCCGAATTCTTCTATAGTATTCTTTAATTCTTTTATGCTGATTAGTGGATTTTCCATGTATACTGCTATATCGTCTGCATATAACATTAACCTTATAACATTGATCTTTAATCCTTACTCCATGTATCTTTTCATTTTGTCTTATTTTTTGTAATAGAACCTCGATAATCATAATGTATAACAGCGGGGACAATGGGCACCCCTGCCTTGTCCCTTTCTGGATCTCCATTTCCTCCGATTTCTCTCCATTTACTATCACCTTCGCTCTTTGATCTTTATATAATTCTATTATCCATTTTAAGAATTTTTCTCCAACTTGTATTTTATTCATTAGTGCATACATAAACTCCCACCTTATATTATCATATGCTTTCTCTGAATCGAGAAATATAATGGCAGCTTTCTTTTCTTTATTAGTATTATAATATTCTAATATGTCTATCACTGTTCTTATATTCTCATTCATTTGCCTTCCTGGTAGGAACCCGTTCTGGTCCTTATGAATTCTTTCCTCTAATAATGCTTTTATTCTATCCGCTAAAATTGAGGTTAGTATTTTATAATCATTGTTTATAAGTGATATTGGCCTGTAGTTTTTGGGTTCTTTTGCATCCTTTCCTTCTTTTAATATCACCACTATGTTATTATATTTCCATGAGTCCGGTTTCCCTTCTTCTCCTATTTTATTATACATTTCCCTCAATTGAGGTATTAATATTTCTTCTAATTTTTTATAGAAACAGGCTGATAGTCCATCAGGTCCAGGTGATGATCCGCTTTTAGCCTTCCTAATTGCCTCTTTTATTTCTTTATCTGAAATTGGAGCATTCAGCCTATCTTGTTCCTCTTTTTCTAAGGTTGTTATTTCTTGCATTTCCAAATATTTCTTAATCTTATCTTGTTCCACATCTCCTATCTTTCTCTCTTTATACAAGTCCTCATAAAATTCTTTAAAGATCCTCTTTAGGTCTCTTTGTTCTTTATACATTTTATCTCCTTCTTTTAGTTCTGTAATTAACTTTTTCTCCTGTATTTTTCTTATTCTTTGTGCCAGCCACTTTCCCGGCTTATTTGCCTCTTCAAAGAATTTCTGTTTATTCCTTTTTAATTGCCATTCTACTTCCTTATTCAATTCTTCATTGAGTTGTATTTGTACCTTCTTTACCTCCTGTCTTATTTTATTATCTTTCGGGTTTTCTCTCAATTCCCTTTCTTTCCCTTTAAGTTTTTCCATTAGCCCCTTCATCTTTCCTTCTCTCTTCTTCTTTTTTTCATACCCCATTTTTAAAAAAATTCCCTTCATAAATGCTTTACATGTATCCCATACCACTTTCGCTCTTGTCCCCACTCCTCCGTTTTCTTTGAAAAACCATTCTAGTTCTTTCTTTACATATTCCACACACTCTTTTGTTTCTAACAATGACTCGTTTAATCTCCATGCCCATTCTTTCCTTTTTTCATTTAAACTTAGAGCTACCGGATTGTGATCTGATACTGTTTTAGGCAATATTTCTATTTTATTAATATCCGGTAGCATTACTTTAGACATGACAAACATGTCTATCCTCGACATGGATTTATGCCTTTCTGAGTAGAATGTGAATCCTTTTTCTTTGCCATATTTATACTCCCATGCTTCTTCTAATGCACAGTTATTTTTCAGGTCCCATACTATTTTCGGGAGTTTCCCATGTAGTCCCTTACTATTTTTCTTTTTTTCTTTTACTATCGATCTATCCTCTTTTGGGTTAAATACCCCATTCCAATCACCCATTACAATTACTTTGTCCATTTTCTGTTCTAAAATTATATCTTGTACTTTTCTAAAAAAAACCTCCTTCTCCACAAAGGGCGCATAAATTCCTATTATTAACATTCTTGTATCCCTAAATTTAACTTCTACAGCCACCATCCTTCCATTTGGCTCATTCATTATCTCTTTACTCTGTGCGTCTTTTCCCACATATATGACCACTCCTCTTTTTCTTTTTTCATATGCCGACACATAATGTATACCTAATTTTCCATTTCTTAAATATTTTATGTCCCTTTTATTTATATGCGTTTCTTGTAAACAAATAATGTCAGCTTTCTGTTTTTCTACAAAGTGAAATACATGTTTCCTTTTTGCACCTGAGTTTAATCCTTTCACATTCCAAATTAAACATTTTATCCCCATCTTTGTTTTCTACAAATTCTATCTTTCCTTGTAAATGGCTTTTATTTCCAGATTTCTATCTTAAATATATATGTATATTTTTTATCTCCTTATTTCTTTTCTTCAGAACCTTGCTTAATTCTTTCATAAAACTCCTTTGCCTTTTCTATTGTGTCTACTCTATACCTTTTTTGCTTATAATTGAAAGAAAGGCCTTCTACTCCATCCCATCTAAACCCTATTTCTTCTTTTGCCAGTAGCTTTGTTAGGAATTTATAATCTTGTCTCCTCTTTAAGATTTGACTCGGTATATCCTTAAACACTCTTATCTCTTCATTTTCCACCATTAATTTCTCTGTGTAGCTTTTCCTAATTATTAATTCCTTTATTTTCGTCCTCACCAGACATATTACAATATCCCTTGGCACTTTCCTTTCTCTGGCCACTATTGAGTTGATTCTGAAGATTCTATCGATTTCTAATTCCAATTTCTCCTCATCTATTTCCAAAAATTTCCCCAAATCTGGGATTATCCTCTTCCCTAAATTTTCATTGGGGTCTTCTGATAATCCTCTAAGTTTTATACATTTCTCTCTTTGTTTTACCTCTAATTGTGTCATTTTCCACTCCTCCTGTTGTAATCTTTCTTTAACCTGTTTTGTTACTTTTTCTAAGTCATGTGTCCTCATTTTAATCTCTTTTATATCTTTCTTAACTTGTCCCACCTCCTCTGATATCTTTTCTATTTTTCTACCTATCTTATCTACTTCTTTTCTCACTTCTTCCTTAATTTCCTCTCTATTTTCCTTCATCTCCTTCTTCATATCTTGTTTAAACGTCTTAAATTCTTCCAGCAAATTGGCTATTTGCATTGCTACATCTATTTGTCTCTCTGGTGAAACTGAAGGTGATCTTCCCTGTGTTTGAGACATTTTTTTTGACTGCTTAAACTGCCTAGTAGCTGGTCTATTACTCATTCTACTTCCTGCTCTCTCTATGTTTTCTTGGGGATCCGTTCTCTATATTTCCTTCTTGCTTTCTCCGCACCTTTTAACAGAATCTCCGTTCTGTTATAATTTACCAAATAAAGGGCCGCAACTCCTGGTTTCTTCTTTCCTCTATATCTTCTTTCCCCACTCTCCTTCCTATCTACCTTTATTCTTTCCTCTGAAGACCCTCGTGAGTACCTTCTTTACCTCTCCCCTTCCTTGGAGAGGTCTCTGTCCGGCTGTTTAGATCTTGTTCTTCCCAGCCAGCCCTCCCTTTATTGGTCTACAGCCAGGTAGGTTAAAACCTTCTCCTGGCTGTATTGCGGACCCAGCAACTATCTTTTCCTGTTTCTTCCCCTTTATTTGTCCTATATTTACATGGGTTATCTACTCCTCTTTCCCCTCCTCTTCCTTAAATCTGTAGCGGCTCTCCTCCTCCTATTCCTGTGTGCGGCGGTACAGGGATTTGACGGCCCTCTTCCCTTATATTCTCTCTTCTCCTACTCCCTTCTTCTCACTTTTCTATTTCTTCATTATCTTCCCCCCCTTTCTTAACCTTTAGTATTATTACTTCTATTTATTCTTCTCATTTTTCTCCATTACCTCCACTCCCTTCACTTGTTTTCTAATACCTTGGAGTCCTTCTTTCCTTAGAACTCAGCTCTACTTCTCTTTTTTATTCCTCAAAAAAAAAAGGGGGACCCAGGGGGGTGCTTGGGTTGGGGAGCGCTGGGGGCTTTATGCCCCGGGTGTTCCTGGCTCCTCCTCCTCCCTCGCGTCGCCACTGCCACCGCAAAAACGCTGCCGCCGCCGCTTGGGTTAGGGAGCGCTGGGGGCTTTATGCCCCGGGTGTTCCTGGCTCCTCCTCCTCCCTCGCGTCGCCGCCGCCGCCGCAAAAACGCTGCCGCCGCCGCTTGGGTTGGGGAGCGCTGGGGGCTTTATGCCCCGGGTGTTCCTGGCTCCTCCTCCTCCCTCGCATCGCCGCCGCCGCAAAAACGCTGCCGCCGCCAATATATGGTAAATATCTTAAAAGCACCAGATCCCATAAATTCTTGCAAGCTAAGCAGAGTCAGTCCTGGCTTGTACTTGGATAGGAAACAATCAACAGATAGCAGGTGCTGTAGGAAGGAACTGGCAAATCTATATCTGAGTATTCCTTGCCTAAGAAAACCCTGTTAAAAATTCATGGGGTCACCATAAGTCAACAAGTGACTTGAACACACATGCACAATCAGACAATGCTAATCTTTTCCAATGAGTGACATTTTACCAGACACTTTTTGAAAAAAGGAAACGTATAATAAATTGTATTTTATGTGCCTTAAACATTCACAGCACTGAAGTCAAAAAACAAAACAAAAACCAAAGCTATTTGCATTTTAATCTCCTATCTTTCACACCAACTTGATTTTAGAGGGCTTCATGAACACAAGTTTAGATCCACAAAACAATCCTTCATCTTTACCCATAAACATTGCCAGTTGAACAGCCCTCCCTCCTAAGTCAATGCATTTTGTGCATCACCCATACACTAAAACTTTTGCTTCTTTGTTAGAATTGCTTCCATAATATGTGTACAAACTAAATATGCACAGCTGTAAAAGTGCACATGGGAGACCAAACAGTATGGCAAAAGATATAAAGCACCGCCATAAAATGAGTAAATGAAGAAAAATCCTAAAAATAGAGTTATTAAAGATAATTGGACCAAGAAAAACAAGCCCCTAAATTAAATTAGGAGAAAAGGAACAACATGCACGGTGCAGGAATCAATGAAATGCGTCAACATCTCCTGTGAGAAGTGGTAGCATTAAGAGGGCCAAGCTTCTCATAGTCAGTAAATCAATTCCCAGTTGCTTTCACAGAAAGTCATATCTGGCAGGAGGGGTGGGAGGATGCCATGTGTAAAGTGTGCAGATGAATATATTAGGGAGGATTCTGCAGGAGGGAAACAACTCTACAGTAAGGCAAATGGCAAATACTCATCCAGGTCCTAATTACTACATCTATTTACTTTGGTCACAGAGAGGTCTCATACTGCATGGGTGGAAAAGGCAAAGATAAAGGATCTAGGCTGGAATTCACTAAAGTTTAGAATTATGCATTTGTAATGGTTTGTATTCATAATCCCTATGTAATCACTTATTTAAGAACTGTGTAGGGACCATGAAATCCTCTGGTCTTCACTTTCCTGGCAGCAGCTGTTGCTAGCAACAGAGATCAGTTGCCCTGTTGATCAGATGTTTCCACCCACCCCTCCCTTGAGTGATCTCAGGTGTGAGGGAGAAATGCAACAGGAATTCTGCTTCTGACTCTGAAGATTGTTCAGAGAAGAAGGTACAAATATCAATCAGCTGTTTTATGATCAGCAGGGGAACAGACCTCAGCCACTCATAGCAGCTGTTGCCCAGGAATTGAGAATTTGTGGGGGGTTGGTTGGTCTGGGAGAGCACTACAATGCCCAGCACTACTATCCTCCCAACTATATATCTTCTGTACTGCTCAACAACCAGGTATCATTTAACTCGGTGATTTGCTTGAAAGCTGTTTCTGATTTGCTTGAAAGCTGAGTCACCATTGCACCATTGCTGTGAGTCAAGACTAGAAATTAGGTGTGCCTACCTGATGCCACATGATTGATGGTAGGGCATGAAAAACCACTCTTTAATTGTTAAAGTGAAGCTTTAAAGCAATGACTCCAAAAAAAACAGAATCATCTCTTTGATCTAAAGATTGTACAACAGAACTAGTTTGTTCTGGTAAACCCAGCTGAATTTTCTCAGATGGCTGCTGCTGCTGCTCACTTAAAAGAGTGAATTTTCAAAGGGGTTTCCCTCAGGCGGGAATAGTGGACTCAGGAGAATGCTAAATATTACACATGCTGCTTGCTTGACAAATATGAGAAGTTGCTCTTACCTACAAACTAGCCAAGAGGCATGACAAAATGCCTCTAAAATCTTGCCACTATGGGTGTGGAGGTACTGTATTTGGAGAGAAGGGAGAAGAAAGAGGATTGAGTCTTAATGACAATCTGTGAAGTGAATTTGGGCTGAGTCAAAATGCCTTTCCAAAATTCTCCCCTGTATCTATGGATAAATGAAACAATATTTTTTTTATTCTAGAAGAAAAAAGAAGTGATATGCTAAGAGGACTGGACTGACAATACCCCCAAGTTTAAGGAAGTTTGTTGTCAAAAACGTATTTAGAAAAATGAATATAATTACATGCTGTTACTGAGTAATGGTAGGTTGATGCTCTTGGTTGCGTCGTCCTTCCACTGTTCATTTGTGAATCACCTTAGCATGTCACTATATTCATTTTTTGTCAAAGGATTTTTCTGAAAACTACCTGCAAGCACTCTTTAGACTGTGGAAAGTTTACTGTGATCTTCAGGTATAGCTATTGCCTAAACTATCCTAAAATTAAGGCTGGGCTTAGATTCAGTTTACAGGATATGAATTTGATGACAACAAAAAGGAAGAACAAGATACCTCTTCCACGAGATCTGAGAAATCAAAGGGAAATTTAAACCCAGAATGGAGATGCTCTACAACCAGTAGGGGAACACATTATATGACCAAGCAGAAAATTGTAAAATAATGAAAATAATGCACTAAAGAATGATATAAAAGAGATGAAAGGATGACTGATTCATTCAAGGAATAATAATTTGGTGATGAGTCTATAATTTTAGAATGTGAATTAGAAGCTGCATTCAGAGGCACTTGGGAAAAATAAATCACAAGGAACAGATGGCATATTAATAGAGCTACTTCATGCTACAGAGACAAGATCCATTTTATTTATAACTAAAATATGTCAACAAATATGGAAAACCAAACAATGGCCCACAGACTGGAAAAATTCAAAATATATTCCAGTCCCCAAGAAAAAGGACACGAGGGATTGTAGGACCATTGCATTAATTTTTTATGAAAGCAAAGTGATGCTCAAAATTATACAACCAAGACTTTTACCCTATATAGAGCAAGAAATTCAGATTTCCATGCTGGGTTCACAAAAGGAAGAGGCACCAGGGATCATATTTTGAACATATGTTGGATAATAGAGCATACAAAAAAAAATCAGTAGAAAATCTGCCTGTGTTTTATAGATTATAGCAAAACCTTTCATTGTGTAGACCATGAAAAGCTATGGATTGCTCTTAAAGTAATAGATATGTCACATTTGATTGTTCTGATGCACAACATGTACTCAGGACAAGTGGCTACCAGTAGGACAGAATATGGATAAATTTAATGGCTTCCAATTGGCAATGGGGTCAGGAAAGGCTGCATTTTGTGAATTTTATCACTCTATCTATTTAACATCTTTGCTGAACACATCATATATAAAGCAGTAAGGAGGTGGGAAAATTGGAGAAATGAACATTAACAATTTAAGATATGCAGATGACACCTTAGCAAGGGCTTGGAAGAATTCCCGAAAAAAGTTAAGGAAGAAAGTGCAAAGGCAGGTTTATGGTTGAAAATGAAGAAAAAAATAATAATGGCCACCGATATTTTACATAACTTTAAAGTAGACAATGAAGACACAGAAATGGTTTAAGATTTTTCATACCTTGTGTCAGGAACCACAGCCTACAGATTCCCTCAAAAATGAAAGACAGAATCCAGATGCCTTGGCTTGAATGAACAGTCTTTATTTTAAAAAGAAAATCTTAACAGACAGGTAATGACTTCATTGTCAAGTCTAAAGACTGAATACAGAAAGAATACTTTTATAGATGAATATGCCAACTCCACTCCATAATTAGATGTAACAATTTCCCCACGTTTCTCTTTAGCCATGATGTAATGACTGAGAGTCCGGGAATCCTACATTCTAGAGGGCTGGTCTGAGATATCTGGGAACAAAATCATTCTCACCAGCACTTAGCCAAAACATCCTTGAATCAAATTGCACCTGCAGTGGTTATTAAAAGATAAGAAACAACAAGCTATAAAGTTGGCCCTTCTTATACACGAAGTTAAGCATACACAGTTTGAAAATGTTCAAAACAAGTATAAATTTCAAATGTCAAACCTTGATTTTCCATTTTTATAAGGGACACCATTTTGCTATGTCATTATATTTAATGGGACTTGAGCATACAGGGATTTTTTTATACATGGGGGATCTTGGAACCAAACCCTAGCATATAACAAGGGTTCACTGTATCTCTATAACTTTACACCAATCTTTTTATATAAAAAACTCTAATAGCCATATATATTATATAACTATATTAACTGTCTATTTATATAACCATAAAATAGTCTGTATCTCAACAGTCCAAACATTCACTCAGTCACCCCCCTATTTTCCTAAAGGCAAGCCTCTAGGAAAATCACTACCCTGCATTTCTTACTGATGAGCTTTGACAGAGCTCTAGCAATTTCTAACCTTAGGCACACATTAACCCTTTGTCACCTCACCAGTTAACATCACAACTAAAGCTACTATAAATCCCATCTTCTTCTATCAAACCACTAACCACAAAACCTTTTCTATCAGGAATATATTCCTGACACCTTGGTTCAATACTTAATCAATGTACAGACTGCAGTCAAGAAATTGGAAGAAGACTAGGACTTGGAAGGGCAATGAAGGAAAACTAGACAAAATTTTCAAGTATAAAGATATATAATTGAAGACTAAAGTTACAATTATCCATGCCATTGTATTTCCAATTTCTATGTGTGGTTGTGAAAGAAAGCTGATGGGAAGAAAATAAACTATTTTGGAATATGGTGCTGGAGAAGAGTTGCATGGATACCATGGAAAAATAAATGGATCCTAAAATAAAATCCAGAATGCAAGATGATTAAACTGAGACTGTTGTACTTTAGTCATATCATTAGAAGGCATGGCTCACTAAAAAGAACAATAATGCTTTGTAAGGTAGAAGGCAATAGGAAAAGAGGAAGACAACACTCCAGATGGATACAGTCAATCAAGGAAGCCACAGTCCTGAGTATGTGGGACCTGAGCAGGATTGTTGATGGTATGGTGACTTGGAGGTATCTCGTTCTTAAGGTCACCATCCTAAGTCAAAGTTAATTTGATGGCAGTTAACAAATATTCCAAGTCTAGCATAAAAACTTTTAACTGTCCATGAGGAAAATGTCTTTATACTATAGTGATTCTAGAGCATTATCTTGAGATTCTAATTGCAGTGGAGTTATAAAGAGGCTGGAAGGAATAGGGGAACGGTTTGAGAACAAAAACTCCTATTTACCTTTTTGTGAGTCCCTGTAATAACAATTTGAGAGAAATGGAGAAAGGGAAAACCAAGTAGACAGACAAGCAGAATTTCTTCTCACTCAAAGTGTTTCTAACACAAATGCTTCACAATGTGTCAGTGTCAGGTATTCATGAAGCTTTTCCTTTAGCTGGAACATTTATCCATTTCGTCCCTTCTCCGCCACATCTTCTTTTCTGGCACTTTTATTCATCTGAGACTGTGCTGGATTAAAAGATTCTGGATCCCTTCCAGTCTGGTTTTCGCCCACGGCACTCCACAGAGACGGCCCTTACTAAGATCTCAAATGATCTTTTGTGGGCCAAGGCGAATGGCCTTTATTCTATCCTTGTCCTACTAAATCTGTCTGCGGCCTTCGACACTGTGGACCATTGTCTCCTAATAGATGTACTCTCTGACCTTGGTTTCTCGGGCCTTGTTCTCAATTGGTTCACATCTTACTTGTCAGATCAATCTTTTTCAGTGGTCTCGGGTGGTCAGACCTCGTCTTCTGTCCCCTTATCTGTTGGAGTTCCTCAGGGCTCTGTTTGAGTCCCCTTCTGTCCTCTTTATACACACTCTCCCTTGGCAAACTTATCAGTTCTTTTGGTTTTTCCTACCATCTGTACACCGATGATACCCAGCTGTACCTTTCCACCCCTAATCTTTCACCAGAGCTAGAGCAGCAAGTGTCATCCTGTTTAACAGCTGTCTCCCACTGGATGCACCATCAGCGTCTGAAGCTCAATACGTCCAAGACCGAGCTTCTTGTTTTCCCTCCTAAGCCCACCCTTCACTACTCCTTTTCTATTTCTGTCAATAACATCTCTATCCAGCCGGTCCAGGAAGCCCGCAGTCTTGGTTTCATCTTTGACTCCTCTTTGTCATTTATCCCTCAGATCCAGACTACAGCCAAAGTCTGCAGATTTTTTCTCTACAATATCGCCAAAATCCATCCATATCTCTCAGCTTCTACCGCAAAGACACTGGTCCATGCCCTAGTGGTCTCACGACTAGACTACTGTAACCTCCTCTTGGCAGGGCTTCCCCTCTCTCATCTCCACCCATTAATTTCTGTTCAGCATTCAGCTGCACACATTATTTCACTCGCTCGCTGTTATGATCATGTCTCCCCTCTGTTGTCCTCCCTTCACTGGCTCCCTTTTCCTTTCTGCATCAGGTACAAACCTTTGCTACTCACCTTTAAAGCCCTGCATGGGCTGGCCCCTCTTTATCTAACCGATCTTCTCTCTCCCTACATCCCTACTCGCACTCTCCGCTCTGGTAGCCAAAGTCTCCTCTCTCAACCCAGGATCTCCTCTGCCCCATCTCGGATCCGTCCCTTCTCTCTTGCTGCCCCTCATTCCTGGAACCTTCTTCCTCTGCATGCACGGCTCATCACTTCCCTAACCAGCTTTAAGGCTGAGCTGAAAACCATATTGTTTAGGGAAGCGTTCTCAGGGAATTTGTGATTGTTATCTGGCTGTCTGACAATATTTGATGTGATGTGACTTGTTTGGTATTTGATGTTTTTAATTTGTTTATTTTTCTTTTCTATATGGGTAATTTTATCTATTCCTCTTTTAATTGTTATTATTTTAGAATGTATGCCTTGGGCAGGCTTTTATATTCTCTTTAATTTTACCGACTTTGTACAGCGCTGTGTATAATTACAGCGCTTTAGAAATAAAGTTTAATAATAATAATAATAATAATTTAATTGTCACTTCAGCACTCACAATGGAGGAAAAATACATAGAATGCAACTTTTAGAAGAAGCAAAACACCTCACAGTTGGACATCTACTAGAGATGTCTTTTTTAACACCTTCCTCCCAAATAAAACGTGATTTAATGTGCCCTGTCAAATTCTTCACTGCCCATGTGGCTCCAGGTGTTTATGGTTACATTTATCTACTCTTCATGGGTCATGTCATTTGCTTTCACCAACTGATGTTTTTTTTTCCTGAAGCCTTTTCTGTGATATTCTGTCAAAAGAATTCACCATTCAATGGAATTCAGAAACCTGGGTCCTTGGATGCACACTGATCCTATTGAAAACATGGGATCATATGACACTTTCAATGCTGTGCTCTGCAACCCCTTCAAAGATTCTTTCAACCCTAGGTGAGAATCACCTCTGTGTGTGTGTGTGTGTGTGTGTGTGTGTGTATCTCCAATAGACAGAATGCCTTCAAGCTTGGTATTTTATTCTTCTTTGTTCTGCTTTATTTGTGCAAATCACATAGTCTGAAATTACATCAGGAAAGCCCTAGATGGTAATCATTACTTTCTTTTTTTCACTGAATACTAGCATCCATCATTAAATACTGTTTCATATAATTGTTAAAAACAAAAACAAAAAAATAAACCATTTCTTGAAGCATGCCACTTCAGGCTGCTGAAGAATATTTGCATATTTCAGTGCAAATTTGGTGGGGGGGGGTGGGGGGGGGAACTCCCTGTTCATAGATTAATAGTCAAAAAGGGAAGAAAAATTTGTCTACAAGGTTATTTTCCAAACGGCTTTTGTGTGTTTTGGGGGGGGGGGTGAAGCATAAATCAAAACATACAACTATATATAGCTTAAAACAGTACACTCCAGAAAACCTTAATCAATATGGGAAATAGATGTATCAGATGTTTCTGTACCAGATTATTTCTCATGAAACTTTCTAAACCTAATGGGTCTGTAAAGGTTATATGATGTAAGTCCAGCAGTTCAGAAATCTAGGCTTCAGAAATTAAAACTCAAAAAACCTTTATTGAGAAACTTTAGATCTAATCCAGTAATGTTCATTGACAGAACTGACCAGCAAGCTTTAAAAATTGCCTAATTAAACTAGATACAGTTACAAATTTCAGGTGAGCTTAATTCTTTTTTTTTTATGATTAATAAATACATTTTTCTTCCCTTTTCCAAACTGCCCCCTTCTTTGTTGTTACATCCAGACATTTTCACAGCAACAACCTTGAGCAGGCTTGATTCAAGCTAACCTCTCTTCTGTTATTATCTCAACACCTGAGTCTGAGCTCATCCTTCTTAATCATACTACAGTATATCTAACTTATATCCCATCACTATATAACCCAACATATTTCGGGAGGACAAAAACATATTCAACTCCTGACAGCTGAGTGGGTTGTGCTGGGAAGAAACTCAGAAAGTAAAGATCAATATTGTTACCTTCTGAATGGGTGAGCCACAAAACACAAAGCCAGCTTCAAAAACTAGATTGGAAAACCTACATCGAGACCAGAATTCATGCACCAGGACTATAAATTCAGCTAGGATAGATTGCAAGAACTAAAAATTGCCAGAATATATTTTTTATTCTCTTTGGCAACTATTCCCCATTCCTGTCCGAGCCTCTCCTGAATTCTACTGTCCTGGTTGTTGTCTGTAGAGACATTGCAAACCCCATTTACCCATAACAGAAATTTTCAGGTTATCTGATGTGGGGATGATCAATCAATCAATCAATGGATTGATTGATTGATTGATTGATGTAGGAGGACAGGTGTTGGGGCGGGGTCTGGTGTGCAAGGGACTGGTACCATTTTTGTGCCATTGGCTATAATTGGTTCGTTCTTCCCTAGAAACTCAGCAGTGACAGGCAACCAATAGTTCAGGGACTGGCACTAGTCTATAGAGTACTAGTTTGAGCAACACTGCTCTATTAGATACTATGCATATAGCCAGAACTGCATTTGTGGTGTCCTCATAAGAAGAAACATATTAGGCATGCTCCAAAATCAGTTCTATACTATCTCAGTGGGGTCCCAGATACAGTGCCACTGAGAAATCCTGCTAGCTCTCTGACATGGCTTCCCAAGGCAGCCTAATCCTGCCATAGATCTTGTTGCTAATCTCTCTCAGACTGATGGTAACTATGAGGTTATTTTTTGTTACCTTCAGATGAGGAGAAAGAGTTGGATTAAATCTAGCCAGATTTAGAAAGAAGCTCAATTTCATAGGTTAAACACAATTTAGTTCTGGAAATAAGCTTGCCTCGGGATGCAAACTTCAACTTTATGTATAATGCCTCACAGACAAAATCACATGATGGAGTTATAAATAAACGACTCTTTTGACACTTGGGTACCACACAGTACTGGGTTATCACTTGTCAGCTCAGTTTAAGGCATAGGTGTGAAAGTATCCCACAGAAACGAAAGTCTTACCAGAGAGATCATTGCAGAGTTCATGGGGGGAAGAGAATGATCAAAACTGAGGTTGTTTTTTTTTACTTTTCATGAAGACTATTTTATTCTCAGTGTAATCACGTGGACAACGTTTTGTGAAAGACTGTTTCATGAATGTGTTTAACTATTGGGTAAAATGAATGGAGTTGTAATTTATTTTGATTTAAAATTTTGTAATAAAGCCAATAAATCATAAAACTGCTTCTATATGATTATATGTGATTGACAGAGTTTGTTTTTCTGTGTCAGTCTCACAGGTGGTCAAGCATAACCTGTTTCAGTTTTCATGATTTTTTGATGCATCAAAGGTCACAATTGAACTGTATGAATTTTCCCCTCAAAATATATTTTATGTCTTTTACAGTACAATCTACATTTTGGTATGCAGTCCCCCCCCCTCCTCTCGCACATATACAAATATATAATTTTGTACATTTTTTAGAATAATAGAATCATAGAGTTGGAAGAGACCCCAAGGGCCATCCAGTCCAACCCCCTGCCATGCAGGAAATCTAAATCAAAGCATCCCTGACAGATGGCCATCCAGCCTCTGTTTAAAGACCTCCAAAGAAGGAGACTCCACTACAGTCCGAGGAAGTGTGTTCCACTGTCGAACAGCCCTTATTGTCAGGAAGTTGCTCCTGATGTTGAGGTGGAATATCTTTTCCTGTAGCTTGCAACCATTGCTCTGGGTCCTAGTCTCCGGAGAAGCAGAAAACAAGTTATCTCCCTCCCCAATATGAAACCCCTTCATGTATTTAATGAGGGCTATCATATCGCCTCTTAACCTTCTCTTCTCCAGGCTAAATATCCCCAGCTCCCTAACACCTTCCTCTTGGGGCATGGTTTCCAGACCGTTCACCCTTTTGGTTGCCCTCCTCTGGAAATCCTTTTTGAATTGTGTGGCCAGAACTGGACACAGTATTCCAGGTGAGGCCTGACCAAAGCAGAATAGAGAGCCACTATTATTTACTTTGATCTAGAAACTAAACTTCTATTAATGCAGCCTAAAATTTTAGCTGCTGCATCACACAGTTGACTCATGTTCAACTTGTGGTCTACTAGGGAGTTTATCACACTCACATTTGCCCCTGATTCAGGCACCGGCAGGGGACATGTGTGACCAAGTGAAAACACATTTTATCACATGCTATACTGTCCTCAAGGCATCCCCATGCCATCTCCTGACCGTAACCCGTCCCCCAGCTGGGCTCAGGCATGTAAATTTTGACAGATGGAAGCATACCTTGAGGACAGTATAGCATGCCGATAAAATGCGTTTTCACCCAGTCACACAGGTCCCCTGCCCGTGCCCAGATTGGAGGCAAAAGTGAGTACAATAAACTCCTAGGACTCCTAAATCCCTTTCCACATGTAGTTGCGTTAAGCCAGGTGTCCCCCATCCAATATATAATGAGGTCAGATTTTGTGCATATCATGCTTCAAATGGGAAACTGGGGGGCCACAGAAGAGAGGTGTTCTGCTGATGAGACATAGTGCAAATCTCCAACAGAAGACCTCAGTCCACAGGTAGTTATATGGGGAGAAACCATCTTTCAGGTATTGAGGCCCCAGGCTATTGAAGGCTTTCAATACTATCACTGGCACTTTGAATTTAGATAGGAAGCATATTGGTATCCATTGCAAATTTTTTGCAAGTGTTGTTTGGTTCCCATTGGTTGTGTGTTGCAGTAGTTGCATTGCAGCTTAATTTGTGAACAACTGTGGACAGATTATCTCTGTTAATGAAACATAGTAGGCCGGTCAAAACCAGTCCAGGCACTCTGACTCATGGAGTTTATCTAGACTTCCAATGACTGACACTGTGAAGCTTACCGTACTATTCCTCTTGGTCCGTTCTGAGAACGGAACGGAAGGAGCAGGAACGAGTGCGGAACGAGTGGGGGAAGGATTTTACCACACACACCAGTCCCTCATTCGTTCCGTTCCCCCTCTCTTCCATTCTCAATCCGTTCCAGAGGGGGGAATTTTTGAGAACTGTTCAGAATAGTTCTCAAAAAGCGTTCCCTCTGGAACGGAATGGAAACAGAAGAAAGGGGGAACAGAACGAGTGAGGGACTGGAGTGTGCGGTAAAATCCGTCCCCCACTTGTTCCATTTCCTGCCGGGCCATTCTGAGAATGACCCTGAAGACCTGTGTGGTAAGCTTCTGTGTCTGTACTTCAGAAATAATGCATTCTGACACAACTAATTGCATTCTGTGGCACCAGAGCCCTCTGAATATCTCACAAACAAAATATAAATAAACTAAATATCTCACAAATCTCACAAAACTAGAAATCCCAGAATTCCATAGCATTGAGCCATAACAGTCAAAGTGGTTTCAAACTGCTTTATTTCTGCAATGCAGACTAAGCCAAAGATGGATCTAGGATTGTCTTATTGCATAAAGCCTTCTCTTAAGGAAAGGAGGGGAACTCTCTGGGTTTATTGGCATATACAATTATTTATTAGATTACTTCAAAGTCCTGAAAAAGCATTTTAAAAAGTTGTTGATGACATTTTCAAGAAATCAATGGTAATCTGGTCTGTGTGTGTTTGAGAGCAAGAGAGATTGGTAGGTTTGTGATAAGTATCTTGGACTCTATAAAATTAGAGTATTGCAGAATTAATGATATTATTATGCTAGACTAGATTTCATTTTGTTCAGAAGATTAAATAAAACTAAAATACATGTAACTGAAATAACAATATGTTCTCCTCCTGTTTGCCCCTCCATATGTTCCCCACCTTTGTTTCCTCTGGGTCCAATATTCAACAGTAAAGACCACAGGGTGGGCATTCTCCAACTCAGCTTTAATGGATCATGCACATATATAAGTAACAGAAACAACAGCTTATATGTAGGTCATCATGAGAACCAGATTTCCAGTTTTGCTGTTAGGCAAAATATTTGTTATCTTCTGCAACAGAGTTGGAAAATTTCACATGGTCAGTGACTGTGGTGGATAGGAGATTGTGGAGCAATTGCCTGAAAAAGGTAAATTAACCAAGTTCTGTCTGTGCAGCAGTTTTCATGGTTGTGAAAATCACTGAGCAATGACACCTTTTTATGATTTTAATGCTCTTTCTTTCAAGTTTTAAAATTCACAGTCAAACAATACCTTTATTAGAACCAGCCAAATGTCAGGAATTAGTGAAAATAGATACTTATCTTTTCCAGTGGACTAACATAACTGATCCCTTTGGGGCATAATATAAGAATGTTACAAGAAAGTAAAACATTGCAAGGGCAAAACATGTAGTACTTGGCAAATACGTAAAAAAGAGACAGACAGACAGACAGACTGCATGGCCAATGGTTTATGTTTGTCCCCTAAGCAGGGTTTTCATTAATACAGATCTTTCATATATAAGCTGTAACAGTGAAATGCTTTCTTTAATCCTAGCAAGCTGGACATACAAGCCAAAGGCCTCTAAAATCAAGGCTGTCACAGCAACATAAATTCAGTCAGTGAAAGAGTAATCAAAAATTGTATGCTTTGCATCTGTGGCCAGAGCCTATAAGGCAGAACCAGTAGGAGATTTATTTCTGTGATGTTTTCTGGGATGATTGTTATGTAAACATAGACATGAGCACACATAACTCCAAGCATTTCACTCAGCCACAACATGACACAACCATTCTATGCTACAAAATGTAGGCTTCAGCTTCCTTCACACTGTGGCATAGTGTCCTTTCCTATCCGCCCTCATCTTCAAGATGAAAACTTTTTTTAGTAAAAAAAAAAAAGTCTCAGTAATAAAGCAGACAGTTAAAAGATTCCGCTTGGAATAAGGTTCCAGTTCTTTCTTAAAACAATTAGTAAAATTCAGCTTTCCTAATTTTCAATGGGAAATGCAACATATAATATATAGAATAAATATATCAAATCACAGAACACATGCTTTGTCTGCAAATGCAGTCCCATTACTTTGAATTAAGAGTTAAAAGAAGTGCACTGTTTCTTTTGAGGTGGGGGGGGGACAGACTGATTTTAAAAATGGGCAATTAACAAAAGTGACTCCAAATAAAAATGAAGCAGAAGGACAAGCTGATTTTTCAGCAAAACAATTATTTCTTTATTTTAAAAACAGCAAAAGATTTAAGCAGAAACTAGCAAAACAGTTTCTCAAAGTCAAAGAGTCAAAAGAAAGCATGGAAGCTGTTGTTGTTTTTTAAAAGCACCTTGTCCTAACCAATCTAAGGGGACTTGAGCTAAGCTTAAGGTATTCTAGGCTAAAACACATACATGGATTTTCTCACCATCTGATGTGAAGAAAATTACTGGAAACTGGATCAAAGAAGCAGGCTGCAGAGAGAGGGGGAAGCAGGCCTAAGACAGAACAACAAGTCTATGTGAGGGGAGCAGGTCAAAGAGAGATTATCTGCACTTTAACCTCTTCCTAACTTGGGGTGTGTGGCCTCCTAAAGTGAAGGAAACACTTCTGTGTGGGACAAAACATGACTTCAATGTCATTCTAAAAAAACCTTTAAAGAGCAGAAATGAAGTGCCCTTCAGGTTCTGATAATTACTCTTAAGTGGTTTGGGCAGTATCACACAATCAGGTTGCATACACAGTACAAAGCCATCAGTTGAGTTAGGGGCTATACAGACTGCATTTTGTGCCAGCCTGTGGGAGGGGTGAGGGCTGAGCATCTGCATGCTCCTTACGCTGCCATCTGGGTGCCATTTTGGCATGTGCCCTTCTAGATGATGCGCACCATGATGACACACCTCTGATGCGGCACTTATGACACCCCTTCCAGGGAGCTGCTTGGGGTGGCTTCTTTTGGCTCCCTCCAAAGAAGGGATCAGTGCCGCTGTGTGTGGTTGCTGTGGCACCGATCCATGGTGAAAAGGGGCAGCTGCATGCCATCTATCTGTATAGTCCCTTAGTTACTTTCTTTCAAATCCAGATAGGTTTGCTGGAGCTCTCTGCAAGCTGCACAATACTTCACAGTGGGGGGTGTACCAATCTGTGTTACTTTCGCAGGTCTCCATTTCATGGAGGTCAACAAGACAATTAAGCCTCAAGTGCTTTAATCAAGAAACCATTTCCTTGTCAGCAGGAGGGGGATGAATGAGGGAATTTCTAGTTTGCAGTTTAGAATAAGACTTTGTTTTTTCTCTCCAGGCCACTATCAGCCCTTGCTTGTCTGGAATGCTTTCTTAATATTTTGTACAGACTGTGGCAAGAGACAAGTTTCTTGTCATATGCATCAAAGTCTAATTTTCATAAGGTTAGGAAGAACTTGTTTACTTTAAAAGCTGTTTGACAGTGAAATAGGTTGCCTTGGAGGGTGGTGGACTCTCCATCTTTTAAAGTCTGTAAACCTGTTCGATAGCCATCTTTCAGGAATGCTTTGTGTATTCTTGGAGAGCAGGAGGTTGGATTAGCAGGTCCTTGTGGTTCCTCCTACTATGATTCAATTATTCTATCATGGTTGGTTTTACATTGGGGCTTAGTAACTTTCTCAAATCCAGTGGCCATTATTTTATGTCTCAAGACTTGCTTTGGGCTGTTCCCCACCAAAAATGTAGGCTTTCTTTATTTTTTAAATATTTTTCTCTGGAAGTGACTAGAAATTAACCTTTTCCCTCCTGTGATGCAAGTTGTACTTATTTTAATATATATAATATACCTATTAAATATTAGATACAGTATATGGGGCCTATGGATGTAAATAATATTTACAAATCCTCTCATCCTTGATAAGCAGGGGTGAAATACATGCCAAGGCTCCCAAATGAAAACACTGTCAGCCTTGGTAAGATATTTTCCCCAGTCAGAAGAAAACACTAGCCAAGTTCCCATGTTGCAAGATATTTCGTAAAGCACCACCATGGCAGTACTTAGAAACATCTCCTTGCTTCCTCCCATAGAATTCACCTTCCTGTGCTCAATGTGTCCATATAATGGCCATTGGTAGATAGAATGGCTGAGAAGCATCTGGCCACGAGACTATGAACATCAGCATTGACTAATGTTCCTGCTTGGCAGGGGGTTGGACTCAATTCCCTCTGTATCCTCTTCCAACTCTATGATCCCATGATTCTATGATCATCTTCCAGGCCCTCTGGAGGACACCTTCATCGTTTGGCACTTGACTAAAGACACATAACCAGATGCTTCTCCGCCACTGACTATTCTCCACTGGCCATGTAGTGGAGACAGGTGCGTGAGGAAGTTGGTTGTCAAGGTTGGTTGTTGCATGGAGATAATTCTGCCCTCTGTAATAACCAAGAGGACAGAGAAAGATATGGGCAGGTATAAACTGGATTTCTGCATGTGTATATCACTGACAATATGCCAGTCACTATTTACAGAAACACACATGGGGTGTGTGTGCAAAAAAGCCCAAACCCACCAATTTTTGTTCAAAAACATGTATGTTTAAGTAAACCTTTCTTCTGCATGTAAAACATGTTGTTCATACTAATACCCAGTCATGTACCAAAAAAACCAAAAGCATTGCTTCCAGAAACTCATGTGGGATTTTGTGCAAAATATTTGGCTTTCTCCCCCCTCAAAAACCACCAATTCTGCAGAAAACATTTTTTATGGGCACAAAAAGAAACCCTATATTTATTTCTGTGCAGAATTATTTCCTGAAATACTTTGGGATATGGTCACTCTGCACAGAAATATTTATTTTTTCCCACAGCAAGGAGAAAATTCTTGGAAATTATCCATCTTGCCCAAGGTTGCCCAATGGATTTGCATAACTGAGCCAGGATTCAAACCCTGCTCTCCAGAGTTTGGCTGCATCCTCAAGGGGTTTGACCCCGCTTTAACTGCCATGGCTCCATGCTATGGAATTCTGGGAATGGTAGTAGGCTCTCAGAAAGAAAGTTGCCTGCCTGCCTGTTGACTTAAAAGGGGAAGTATTCAAAAATATAGTGGTGTTAGTCTGCAGAATCAGAATGTAGAGACCTTGTAGCACTTTTGAGACCAACTGAAAGAAAGAAATTGGCAGCATGAGCTTTTGTAGATTTCAGTCTACTTCCTCAGATGCATTTGGACCAAAAGCATCTGAGGAAGAAGACTTTAGTCTATGAAAGCTCATACTGCCAACTTCTTTCTTCCAGTTAGTCTCAAAAGTACCACAAGATCTCTCTACATTATTGCTACTGTTGTTGTTGTTGTTGTTATTATTATTATTATTATTATTATTATTATTATTATTATATCCAAATGCATCTAAGGAAGTAGACTTCTCTATGAAAGCTCCTGCTGCCAACTTCTTTCTTCCAGTTAGTCTCAA
>NC_056522.1:51422308-51434022 GCF_019175285.1 Sceloporus undulatus
GATAAACTGATATTGATAATTAAAATATATATAATGTCATGGTGACCTGTGTTTGGGAAAGGGAGCAAAAGGAATTGTAAATAGTTCCAAGGTTGTTATGTCTGGTGGTAGTGGAAGGCAGTTCATTCACACCGCTCATGTCAATGCTGGACTCCCAGAGATGGTTGGACAAAATGCAGAAGCTTGGGGCTAAACAACCAATCATATACGCACCATAGTCCCAAGGGGGATGGATCCTGTGATTTACTATAAAATGTTGAATTAATAAGCTATTCTTTGACGTATAGAATCTGGCTTTTTGGGATGAAGAGACCTGTGAACAAGTTGGATCTGAAATCGGTTCCGTTAAAACCCAGACAGATTAAACATCTCACTAACATGGAAGCTCCAAGTCTCCATTGAAACAAGGCTTCTCCACGATATCTTAATGGAGGTGATGGTGTGAAGAAGAGTGTAACAGAGTGCTTTTAAAGTTGTGCGCCATAGACTCTCTAAATCTAAATCTTCCCCTGTTTAATAGGTAACAAAACCCCTTTAGCCACTGTGATGTATTCGTTTGAGTGTTGTGGTAAGATTTCAGGAGACCAGGGTTTGAATCTTCACTCCGTCATGGAAACCCACTGGGTCTGGGCAACCATGCTTCTAGCCTTAGAAAAAGGGCGTGGTAAACCTCCTCTGAATAATTTGCTCAGAAAACTCTGGGACCTGGCCATTGACACCATAAGTTGGAGTCAACATCAAGTCATATGACAAGAACAAACAACACACCTTAGGGTGCCACCCTAAAAGGGGAATTTAAAATCATTGGATTTTGTTGGCTGGGCAGCATTTTGTTTTTAACTTTAAAAAACAACAGCTATTTCATGACCGTACCCCACCTCATCCCAGTTATATTATACTAGGTGTTGTTTTAGGCAACTTTAGCACTACTGAATCCCCCTCCAACCATATTTTTTCAACAACTAAAAACATAAAAGTATAATAAATACATCAGCACTTTGCCAATGTTCTCCTGCGTTGTTATCTGCCATCAAGTTGACCATCAATCCCCTAGTCATAAAATACCTACCTCCGGAATTGAAACTCTCCTCTTTTCTACCACCTTCCACTTATCAAGCCTTATCACTATTCAGTAAGTCACCCCCTCTCCAAAGTACATCTCCAAAGTATGACAGACATTCATTTAATTATGAGTTTTTTAACTAAAAACCAAAGACCTACAAGGGGGGGGGGAGGGTTAATAGATGCTTCTGCAGGGAAAAAATAAAACTATAATTCACTGTAATATAAATTTACTAAAGACCAAAGCACCATGTTCAATTGACTTATTATTTGATCCTTTCTTGCTTAGTTTGGTGCCCAAGCAGGCATTAGTCTGCTGTCTCACAAGGTGACCTGAAATGAGTGATGGACACTGAAAGGAAACAATTAGTTTAGTTATTTTCCAGACATTCTGAAATTCAGCTCTTCTATATGATTTTCTGACGCAAAATAAGCAAATGTATGTTACCTACTTGCTCATTATGCAAATGGCATGATTAATAGGAATAGAAAGAGATTAAAGAGCTGTTTAGAAAAAAACACTCTGAAATGGAGATTAACCAGAAAAGTAAAGATTAGGTACTCACCTCATTTTCGCAGCCAAAGAGCTTTGAGCTCCCTAAAATACAGTCCATAATTTGCCTTATAGCTCCATTTACAGCTTTGATATGCAGAATGCAGACTGTTTACTGTAATTCTTAAGTGCCTAAAAATAAATATTATTCCATTCCTTTCTTGTTCACAGTGAACGGAATCCACAGCACGACAATTTTACAGAACTGGAAAAACACAAAACCCAAATGTGGCAGTTTCACAAATGACAAGGGAAGAACCAATAATTTAATGTGTGATTTGGAAGTGTGATTGAAGTAGCTAAGAAAAAATACACACACAAAACTCATTTCTCACATTTACATCACACCTTGAAGGCAGTGAATTGTGTTTTGTTTAATTTGTATTCCAGTGCACAGGAAAAAAATGACGCATTTCTTTATTGCTTCTGGTAAATGTTAAGGACAATCAGCAGCAATATCCCTTCTGTGAAAAGAGTTCCAGGACAGAATCCCCCCCCCTCCCCAAGGTCTGAGCTTCAGGGCTAAAACCCACGATCTTGGGTATGCCTGGGATACCACAGAGAGCGAGTTCTTTAATTTCATAGGGCAAAGAGCTTTCAAATCCCTCTTGTGTTTTTAAGGATTAAAGCAAAAATCATACCCACATTGCTATATCTAAGGGTAAAAGAAAATCCTCCAGGTTATCATTACCGTGATTTTAAAGTATTCTCCTTGTGCTCCTTACCCTTGTTTCTCTAGTTCCATCTCATTGCACTGAATTTAATATTTCATGCATGTCACATTAAAAGAATCATTTTTTAAAAAGAAAATCTTTGTGTGAAACAGATAAAAGTTTTAAAAACATAGTTCAAAATAGGATTATCACAGAACCCAGAAAACCAGCCAAGCAATTCTCTGCATCAGACTGCACTTTGAACGTAGTGGCAACCAACTGTTTGTTCCCTGTTGTCATATATCATCAGCAAATGGGAGGCACTGCCCCATTGCGAAGCTTGTTGCTGAGTTATATTCAAAAAAATGCTGAACAACATATTTTATCTATGATTATTACTCTGCCTCAATCCCTGGAATGGATCTGTGGAATATGATGGGTCTCCCCAAATAGACATCAATGGTCGAAAATGTACTGGATTTGCTTGAAGGTCACATCCTGGCTTTCAGCTTCATTCAATGGTTTGGATCTTTGGGTGGGGACAATCTCTGTGACACAATGGTTTACACTAAAAGAGCTTCACTTGTGCCAGAGAAATGTTAGCACAGCTTCTGTTGGATGCAACAAAAAATTAATTCTGCAGAAACTATGCAGAAGTGAAGAGGTCTTAGTAAACAACAACAAAACTAGAATGTATTAAGAGCCACATGCATGTAGATGTTCTGAGAAGTTTGTTTTAGTATTGCAGTTACAATTTCATGTAATGTAGGGCAAGTCAGGTCTAATAGTAACAGGTATGACAGCAAAGCATACTGGGGAAATGGAGGTGGGATGATAGTTGACCCATTCCCATCACACATCACTGTATTCAATAATGACAGAGTAGCTATACCATATACTATGCACTACGCTTAGATACTGCATTTCATTCAGCTGAAAAATCATCAAAAGAAATACTGGAAGAAAAGAAATAATAAAGGGAAAGGTTCAATGTTTTATTATACTATTTCTTATATTGGGGTGAACACAGCTACCCCTTTGCACTGCCATCTGGGCAGTTTCAGAGTGCAGCCTTTTGATTGCCACACGCTCTAAACGCTGCCCAGAAGCCAGCTTCCAGCTGCCTGAATCTTCAGCGCATGCAGTTAATGCTGCAGGACCCAACATGTTGGGCCAGTTCTGTGGGGCAGGAAGAGCACCTTAGGGCAGCTTTTTTGGCTGGCACTGTGGGTTGGCGCACGTGCAGCTGCCATGGCCCCAATCTGTCAAGCCAACATTTCAGCCCTAAGTCAAGGACATAGTGCTTTGACATACAGACTGGGAACTTGCACACCTTCTTTTAAAGGCTCCAAAAAATGGCAAAACTAAATTGACGTTTGAATGCTTCGGGCTGTTTGCAAGATATTAAAGTCATGTTAGCCATATTAATTTATTTATATTTCACTAAGTGGTCTTAATCTTTTCTTGCCAGGGGCTATCTTTAAATATCTTTTGTTGCTACTGACTGCCTCCTCCCCAAGATTAAGAGTTAGCTAAAGATAACACTAACAAAATAACAACAAAAACAGCTGAACATCTGACCCATTGAATTACACCATTATGTAAAATTTCCTGAGAGGTTTGACGGTGGGAAAAACTTTCTCCTGCTTCTTCCTTCCAGTTGGGTCTGGTGTGCGATTGGAGTGATGTACAGGGCCATTCACCCACCCATTGCCTTGCCTCCTATAAAATGCCACTTGCTGCAGGGAACAGATGGTTGAGCAATTTTCAACAGACCACCTGTGAGGAAATGTGGCCCCCCGGGAGTTGTAGATTCAGGTTAAGAACCACTGATTTGTACTTATTCCTCTATTTGCTAAACTGGCTGTCTAACATAAAATGACATGATCATTGGAAAGGACAACTCATGCTTGGTAAAGGGAAGGCAGTAAGAAATGATGAAGACCACATACAATGGATTGATTCATCAAGGAGGGCAAAGCCTGAGTTTGGAAGACCTGAGCAGGGCTGTTGATAGCAGTGGATTTGGAAATCTCTCATTCGGGGTTTTCATTAGTCAAAGTCAACTTGATAAACAATACACAACCTTTGCTCCAGTGAGTTCAAGGTGGTGTATGTGGCTTCTCCATCTGTACCAGCCTAGCTCCCACAAGAAAAAGGAACACATGGGAGTGAGAAGGCTAAGGAATTAGAGTGGGAGTCTTCAGAGGCATTACAAGGATGCCACAAATTACCAGTTTGCCCACACAGATGATTGTGAAGAAGATGTTTCTGAAAAGGACATTTTCAATATTAGCTGGGCTTTTTTGTTTTAAACCTGATACTCATTGTATGTGTATATCACTGTTGGTTCTTTTAAACGTCCCACCCACTTTTCAACGGCCACTTTAGATTTAGATTCAGTACAATATTTATTGTAACCCAGCAGGGCTTTTATATTTTGGATTTTACTTGGTTTTGTACAGCGCCATGTACATTTACGGTGCTTAATAAATAAAGCTAATAATAATAATAATAATAAAAATAATAATACTAATTTCTCCAGTATATTGGTGTCCACATGCACACTAAGCATCCTTGTCTCCTCCCAAATTAGCCTGACAAATCAACTGGTACATCAGGTTGCGAAAGGAGTGACGGGAATCCAGTTCACTCCACTCATTTTGATTTATGGGTTGCAAAAGAAGAAACTGATAGAAGCAGAGGATCCATCTCCCCCACCAATCTTCCTCTTTCTTTTGTTTACTCAAAAGACTACAAACATCAATCTCTTGACCGAAGAACGGTACACTCCTTCTATCTGGGATGGTTGTCCTCTTCACCAAGCAGCAGCTTAGGGGACGCACATGGAGCGGTGAGGAGGAAGGGACACCCGCCTAGCCAGCCAGATCAGCGAATCAACCCTGGCAATCAAATGGGTGACGATGTCGCAGCCAGATCGCCCTCACATCCGACTGCAAATACTTTATGCAATTGTTCCTTATCACAACTTCAATGGTAGGGACCATTGAGGTGGTGGTGGAAGTAACAGAGTGATTGGCCACCTCTCTTCCATCAACAGGCTGGAAATTTGGATTTCTCCCTCCATTCCATGACACAACATTTCCAAATATTCTCCTGCTTTCTAAACTGTTTTCAATGCCCCCTTCCTTACCGCTTTGCAGCTGCTGGATCATCTTTTCTCAGGTTTTATTAGGAGTGGCAACTGAACAGTTGATCAAACATGCTGGGTTCTGATGCTGAGGAAGGGAGTAGGCACTGGGAGAAAACAAACTTTCAGGATGGGCAATCTCTCACTTCTTAGTGTGTGCACCTGCCACTAGTGCATACCTATGGTTTGTAACACAAAATCCTCTTTCTCCAGAGATCTAAGTACATGTGTTTTCAAGTCATGGAGGTAGGGTATTTCCGTCTGAATATACAAAGTTGTATAGGTCCTTTAAGAAGAGAAAGAAAGAGATTGTTCCCAACCAGGGACTAGAACATTAGAATAGCAAATAAAAGTATCCCCCATTGCGTAAGGAGAACTGATTATAGTGAGACAGGCTGTGATGATAGAAGCGTTCCTCCCAATATTTGCAGCTTTATCTTGGCACACAACTTTTGAAAACCAAAGCCAGATGTTATGGAGACAATGCATCACATACCAGCTTGCTGAATCCTAATTAGAGAAAAGTCAGCAAGATCTTTGCTGTTTGCCATTGATTGTGGATAACAATTCCTGCCTTTCAACAGCAACCAAAATTCACAAGAAGTCAAAAAACTAAGGACAGTCAGTACTTTCTACTGATTTCCTTTTCTTCTTTGTGCTTGCAGAGCAACTTCTCTCCCTCACCCCTTTCACACAGAAAGTTGAAAGGTTTGGGGTTTTAAATAAAATAATAAATACTTGTGAGTGCCAGAGTTGACTTTTCTTTTGAAGCCAATGTTCTTTTCTGGGATTAAGACTTCCAGGAATGTGGGAATTTAGGCTGCCTCATCAAAACATTTCAAAACAGAGATGCAACAAAGCTTGGGCAGTTCATTATAATCTGTGGATGTATAGTGCTGTGTAATCTATACGTTGTATATAAATAAATGTTAATAATAATAATAATAATAATTAACTAATACTAATAAAATTAATAATAATGTGACTGTTTGCATTCAAGGAATTAAATCACTGTTTTGAAATTTGGCCATGGATTTACTGTATATATAACTGAATGACCACTAAACATTACTGATATAGGTCTAATAAACAGGTTGAGATCAAGAATGGAAAGAATTTGAGGCCATTTCCAGCTTTATGTTAATTCTAAATGCTTTTCCATAAATTCCAAAACTCAGGATTCCATCAATAGCACCTGTGGGATTATCATGTACAGTATAGTGCGAACAAGCCCCAGATCATCACTTTACTATCTTAGTAAAGCTTATTTTTACGAATTTGGTTAATACATATAGTTGAGAGAAAAGAATAAGAAAGAAGTGAGGAAGCAACTTTAGGACTAATGTTTTTATTTTATTTTTTTTAGCATGAGTTTCATGGATATAAAACCAATTTCTTTTGATGCAGTACCAAGTGACATTAAGATCTCAGGCATAACGCACATTATACAGTGTTATGAAATGAGACCAGAATGCGATGGATCCAGAAAGAGCAAAGCATGACAACTGCTTTACATTTTCAACTGGCTGTGTAAGGTTATCACGGTCTTTCCGTCCTTTACCTGTGGATAGTTATGTTGAGTGTGAAAGCCAAATCTGCTAACAAAAGTCCGTTCAGCAGAGTTCAAAAACTCTCTTTGAGAAGATTCATTGTTTGTGATCTCGCTAATGGGATGGAATTTGTAGATATAATTACGGTCAGCAGCTTCTCTTTCTAGTCTTTCTCTCTTTTCCTTATTCAACTGCAACTGTTACTCCCTCACTGTACGCCCAGGAAAGATGAAATGTTGTGTAACTGGTTTTTGGGTTCGACAGTGGCATGTTGAGGTGGTTGTTACCCTGATGCAGGAGGAGGTGGACTGCCTTTCCCTTCCCTCTGGCCAGCGGTGCCCAGATTGTCGCCTAAGTTCGGCCTACTGCAAGCTCCAGAGTGCCCATTCATTGTTTAAACAGCCACATCACAACCTGAAGGCCCCCACCAGAAAAGGACAATTAGGGACAAGGTTCAAGATGGGTCCTGGTGTGGGTGTAGGACAAGGTCCTGTGTGTGCAGACAAGGTTCCTGGTGTGGATGTTAATCTTAACGATGCTGTCACATTTCTTTTTTTGTCCCATCCCTTCTTTTATGCTGCAAGAGACTAATGGATACTTCTTTGAAGTTTACCATATTCTTATGTATTAATAAACCTGATAAGCAAGAGTAGAAACAAAGAAAGGTAACAGGATTATAGCTTCTTTTGGTAACAGGCTATCAGCATCACAAACTATTGTCTTAGAATCTTGGGTCTAGGGGTTATTTAGTAGTATTTTAAAGCACTACTTTAAAAAAAGGCCTATTTTTCTGAAGAAGACTTCATAAGAGCCTCTCCCTGCCCTACTATGTTTTCTGTATTTGAAGTGTAGGGCAGAAAAATTCCTCCAGGGGCTTCTTCTATCCATTTATATGTTATCCATTCCTTAATACCTGTTACAAGATTCTCTGCTTTTATGTTATTTGTCAGGCAGCTAGACCTGCAGGTGATCTTCTCTGGCTGAGGTCATAATGTTGTGAAATTTATATAGCTATTTTATCTGGCTATCTGTTGGTCCCAATTTCCAACGACAGAAATGTTTCTCATTTGCTAGGACTTTATGTTGTTATGTTGTTGGCATCCCTGCTCTGAGGAGCTGGGTTGATGGTTAATGCATTTACATTAAAACCTTGCCAGGATTCACCCTTGTGACATTGGAAGGGGCCCATTTCTGGTCTTTGATTTTGGCATTGACAGATCAATACTACTCTTACCTTATTTAGGCACTAGCAATGATACTTGGGTAGTGCAACATTAGTAGCTATTGGAGTGGATTTTTTTAAAAAAATTGGACTGACAAATCAGTTTCTCCATCTGTAAAAATCTTTAGAAAACGGTTGGGTGGCTACATTTACTACTGCTTATAAAACACAGTAAGATGTTCAGATCAAAACACTATAATTTGAAAAGACTATTAATATTTTCTGTCATGCGGTGGGAATGAAGACCGCATGACTGCAGGTCCCGGGCGCGTCATGAAAGGGGTAGAATCTTAGACTGCTCAGACAAGCAATATCATTGTAAAACTTAGGTTTCTCCATCATTCAGGCTCTGACCTAATAGCCAATCCCTAGTCTGATGTAAAGAAGACACCATGGAGGCAGTCACTGACCTGCAAATCTGAAATGGTGCCACTAATACACTTTGTCAGAAACGTCGGGTGATTATATTTCCCCAACAAGAAACACAACACCTCCAGCAGCAACAGAGGTATTCACAGGCTCTTGTGTCAATGGAATGTCACTCAGCTATAACTAGGTTGACCAGTTCCCAACAGGCAGCCCTCCATCCCCTAATGCTTCCATTTCCTGCAGTAGCTGCTCCATCCAAACTATTTACTACCTGCTGCGGTAGAAAATAGTCATCCTTAAAGGCACTATCAGTGAAGCAAAGGAGAGTAAATGGCAAGGTTTGCTGAGCTTCTATATGTCTCCATAGTTTAATACTCCAATATATTTCTGAAACTTGAATAATCCTGAAGTGGGATTGCATTATCAATAGAAGATATTAGTAGCTTTAACATTTATTAAATCAATTAAAATGGTTTGAAGAAATATCAGGATTAAAAATAAATAAAGAAAAAACAAATGTTATAACAAAAAATATGAATGAAAAAGAAAAACAGATTCTTAAGCAGGAATGCGGATTCAACATAAGCAACAAAGTAATTTTTTGGAATAATAATAACAAATAAGAATTCAGATCTACTTAATAACAATTACAAAAAATGGGGTAAAATAAAAAAGATTTACAAAATTGGAAAGTTCTAAATCTATCTTTATTAGGCAGAACAGCCTTAATAAAAATGAACATATTGTCCAAACTGTTATTTTTATTTCAAATGATACCCATAATTAAAAATAAAAATATTTTTAAATATTGGCAAAAAGAAATTTTGCACTATATATGGGCAACATGAGAAACCAAGGGTAAAAGTAAAAATATTAGAAGATGCATAAGAGAGAGGAGGATTTGTACTACCCAATTTAAAACTTTATTTTGTAGCAAACTGTCTAGTCTGGATAAGTGAATGGATAAAACTTAAAAATAAACAATTACTTAAACTAGAAGGTACCCAACTTAGATATGGATGGCATGCCTTTCTTTTCTATAATAAGGGAAAAGCCAACAAAGACTTGTATAATTACTATGTTAGATCTGGTTTGATACGTGTCTGGAAAAAATACAGGGACAGAATTTGTGCAAAACTGTCATTGTGGTTATCACTCCATGAGCCATTATATACCATTGATCCATGGAAGAACAAAGATTGTTTACAATACAAAGATATACTAGATTAAAAAATATAATGAATTTACTTTGAAATGGTATGAACAACTTAAAGAAGAAAGGAAAACATGTAGTTCAGTGGTTCCCAACCTTTCTCTGGTGTGACCCCCCTTGCGGCCGGAAGCCCTGACACTTCTTCCGGTTGGTGGCCTCCCTGATTGGCTGGGAGGCTAGGAACAGGTGGGACTTCCAGCTGCAGAGGAGACCTTGCCACCCAGAAGAAGGAGGAGGAGGAGGAGGAGGAGGAGGAGAGCCCAACCAGGCAACCCTTGTGAAAGGGTCATTCAACTCCCAAAGAGGTTGCGACCCACAGGACGGGAACCACTGATGTAGTTGTTTTTTTATATAGGCAGCTATTAGAAAGGACTAAAATAGACAAAACACAAAGAGGATTCACTAACCAAAAAAACAGAAATTGAAGATGAAATCTTGGCAGAGAAAAAAGCACCTTTATCAAGACTATATAAAATACTACTGAAATACCAACAGAAGAAGAAACCATTAAATATGTGAAGGTAAAAAGGGCACAAAATTGTGGGAAAACCATAGAATTAAACCAATCAGGAAAAGCATGGAATTTAAGGATGAATTCTATACATTGAGCCAAAACATAAGGGAAATCTAGTACAGTACAAGATAATTTATAGATGGCATTTAACACCAAAAAAAAGTAAACAAGATATATGGGGCAAGTAGTACGAAATGCTGGAAATGTGAGAAAGAAAAGGGAACATTCTTCAATATGTGGTGGACTTGTGAGGTGGTGAAAAAATATCATAAACAAATTGATTTAAAAAATCAATGAAATCCTAAAAATCAAATTGGAATGTAAGCCAGAAATTATGTTATTAAATCATATTGATAATGATATTGGTAAAAAAGAAGTAAAAGGCCTGTTACAGACTGCCAAAATAAAGCTGCTTTGGATCTCTTTGGAAGTATGCTGTTTAAATGATGCATGCATCCTAAGAATCCAGAAGCTGCACCAAAGCTGCACTCCAGTGCTTAGGAATGGAGTGTGGCTTTGGCGCGACCTCCGGACTCTTAGGACCCATACATCATTTAAATAGCATACCTCCAAAGAGACCCGAAGCAGCTTCATTTTGGCAGTCTGTAACAGGTCAAAGTAATCTTTTACATGCTTACTGCAGTGAGATTAGTTTATGCACGATATTAGAAAATAAAAACAAGCCCTAAAGTGGAAGAATGGTCTCTTAAATTACTGGACATGAGAGAGATGGATATATTGTCACCAGCACTAAATGACAAGGTAAGATTAGAAAAAGAAGAAATATTGGGAAAGGTTACAAAATATATGTTAGAGAATACATAGACAAGATATTGTACTAATGTGAGGGGAAAAAGAAAAAAAGAAGGGAAAAGGTAGACATATAACAAAGATGTTACTAGAGTAAGAACAAGATAACAACAGCAATTATAAGCGAAACAGTAAAGAAGAAGAGACAACACATATTGGTTAAGTAGGAAGAATTTCCGACACTGAGAAGTAAAGTGGATCAACATGTCCAATTAGTGGACAGAAATAGAAGATTAAGTAGATAGACTTTAAAGTAAATAACAAATTGAAAATCACTGAATGTGTATAACTAAAGAAAGTAGTGTGTGTGTAGAAGAACTGGATATATAAGGAAGAATGCTGAATGTATTTACAGCAATGTGTAAATCTACAGCGCTATATAAATAAAGAATGATGATGATGATGATGATGATGATGATGATGATGATGAATGGATATTTTCAGGGATGATAAAGATGTAATGGGGAGGAGGGAATAAAAAAATGTTTGGGTATTAATTTTATGTATTTTTATGTTCTTTACTATGTATATATTTAAATAATTGCAATAAATAAAGTATTTTAAAAAAGTAACACCTCCAGCAGCAACAGAGGTATTCACAGGCTCTTGTGTCAATG
>NC_056522.1:51434047-51435346 GCF_019175285.1 Sceloporus undulatus
CATGGGATGTCACTCAGCTATAACTAGTTGACCACGTTCCCAACAGGCAGCCCTCCATCTCCCAGTGTTTCCATCCTTTCTCAGTAGCTGCTCCATCCAAAACTATTTCGCGTTACGAAATTTCCGGGGTACGAAAAAGTTAGATTGGAAAAAACTGTTCCGGGTTACAATGTTTTTTTCGGGTTACGAAATTTATTTCGGCGCGAAATTCAAACGCAAAGCGCGGCTAGCGGCTTTCCAGCGCTAACGGAAAGCCTTTTCGGGTTGCGAAATGTATCGGGTTACGAACGGAACGGCGGAACGAATTAATTTCGTAACCCGAGGTAGCACTGTATTGACCTTTTGCTCTGGGATCCTAAGGCAGTGTATAAGTAAAAAACAATTTAAACAGTTTAAAACAATTTAGTTTTTAAAACTATAAAAATTAAAACAGATTAAAAACCATAGTTGAACATATTAAGACAGCATAAAAGGTTAAAGATCCATAAAGCAAAGAATAGAAATGCAAGGGCCAGTGTATTGCAGTGTTTTGAGGGTTGGACTAGGACACTGTGAGGCCAGGGTTAAAATCCGTGCTCAGCCATTGAAATCCACTGGGTGATCTTGGGCAAGTGATTCTCTCTCAGCCTCAGAGGAAGGTAAGGGTTGAATCCCCTGTAAATATATTCTGCCAAAAAAAATCCTGTGACAGGATCACCATAAGTCAGAAATGATTTGGAGACACACAACAAGAAGAAGGTTAAAATAGTATAATTCTAGAAATGTGTACATTTTGGAGAAGAACTAGTTAGGCCTATCAAGGCTTTAATAAAAAGGCTTGTTTGAACCTGAAACAAGAATGAAACAAACATTGGCACCAACTGGACTTCTAAGGTGAGGGCATTCTCCTAATTGGGTGCCACAGAAAAGAAGACTCATTCCCACACCCTCTTCCAGCATATGGCTCCCTGTGGTGAGATGATGAAACCTGTAAGTCTAACAACATCTCTAGACAATAACTAGACCCCTATCCTTGTTTGGAGCCCATTATTGTTGCAGAATTATAGCACTATGACTCCACTTTAACTACTGTGGCTGCATTCTATGGAATCCTGGGGTCTGTAATGTCATAGGACACTCAGACTCTCTAGTTGAGAATTCTAAGTGACCTTCCTAAACTACAAGTGCTAGAATTCCACGAGGGGCAGCCAGGGTAGTTATAGTAAGATCACAGTGCCATAAATTAGGTAATATGAAGGCATACTCACATAAATGTTAAGGAAAAAGCAACATGGGACATACAGTAAGAGAAATAAAACA
>NC_056522.1:51435446-51449379 GCF_019175285.1 Sceloporus undulatus
CACAACCAGGTGGTGAGTTCCAGGCCAGGTGAAGAGCCACAACTCCCATCATCCCTGACAATAAATCCATGTGATCCAGTTACTGCAAGGTCACACTGGGGGGGGAAGCACCAATCCTGTTCCTCAGTATACCTTGGATTTTATGACAGTCCCACAATGCCGATATCTCCTGCCTGTAAAATTGTTGTGCTTTATGCTTCACTATTTAATAGTACTACTATGAGTATTGAGGTGTTGTTCAATGTTCTGCAAGGGCTTAGATTCCACAGCAATGCAGGTTACTTGTGTTCCCTACTTTCAAATTGCTGATTTTCTTAAAACACTGCATACCTGAGTGAAATTCAAAGCATATAGGATAGGATGAGCAGTTCAAGGAACACATTTGCATCTCAGACAGCAAAACAAAGGAGCACCTACAGCAGCAGCGATGAAAGCGCTCTTTATTTAATTACTTTAAAAACCATAAAACGTTGCTAGAGAAAGTGTTACATTTAACTTATCTCCTTCTGAGTTTGTTCAGTCCAAGGACTGCCTTTGGCTGATGCACACAGAAAGATTTTATTCCCACTGGGTGTGCATAAACTTAACCAGAACTGAAAAATAAACAGGATTCAGTGTTTGTTTTTTGGCAACAATGAAAACTGTCAGCTCAAATTCAGCTGTAGATTTTTTTAAAAAAAAATCTTCTTATTCTTAGGATGCGGTGTTTCTTTTCTTTCTTCCTTTTTAAAAACAAAAACAAAAATCTAGAGTTGAGCAAAAGGGCAAAGAGATGCCAATGTGATGTTACTCATCATAGCTGAGTTTGCAGAGGTGTCAGCAAGGGTGAGAGGATGTGGTGTGACTTGTACCCCCATGGCAAAATGGCTCTGGAAGCCAAAGGAAGCATAAAAATGGAACTTTGTACTGTCATTCTTGGCTGGCCCCTTCCCTTTCAGAGATGCACTCTAAATAAGGACTCCATGTTGTCAGGAAGGAAAGATGTTCAGAATGAGTCTTGGCTCTGATGGATTGTCTGAGTAGCAGACTGACAAGTATCTCAGCAGTTCTTTCTTTTCTTTTTTTTTTATGAACCCTATTGTTATTTAGAGCATACCATGTTATTTTATTGATGGCCATTTGCCCTATATGTAAACCATAAAGCTGAGTCATTTCTTTTTTCCTGTTGTAAGGATCAGATCACTTCCATATTATAAAAGAGAGTACCAAAATAAACAAATGAAAGCAATCCTGCTGGCTCAAATAGTGGCATTATGCTGCAAAGGTTCTGGAGACCCGGGCTGGCAGAGAAAAGAAGGGAAGTAAGGAAGGCTGCAATCACCATTGAAATGCCCTGCTAAATGAATCACAACAAATGATGAACTGGTGAGGTGGGAAAGGGGCAGGGAGAAGATTGGAGAGGCATAAATCACACTTCATGTTGGCCAGAAAACCTATTCTTGGTTTCCTCATACAGCTCTAAGATTGTACATTGGAATTCACAAAGCAACAGATCTCCAACGATTGTCAATTTATTGTGGGGTGGGGGAGGAATTAAGATGCTGCTTGTTTTAAATGTTTGTTTTGGCATGATGGGACTTCTCCATTTTTAATTTGTGCATATTACTATTTTAATTGATATCCTTGTTAAGAGGTGTTTAATTCAATTGAGTTTTAATTAAATTGCATTTCAGTACTACAAGCTATTGTGCATTTATTTATGCTGATTTTCAGCTGCCTAGGAACCCTGTTCTTAAGGGCAAAGATAAAATTAATAAATAAATAAATAGTCACACAAATAAATAAAATTATCTCTAAAGCCTCAAGGGGGTGAGGTTTTATAGATAAACTCCCCAAGGGATGGAAATTACTTGGGTTGCTGGGTTGGATCCACATCTGTCCAATTGCTAGGGATGCGTAGAATATGAAAAAATATATGTGTGGTTGAAAGACATGTTTCTCAAGTGTCAAGAAACTCCTGGATTGTCAAAAAATTTCACAGTACAGGTCATATTCTGCACAAAAATTTGCATGTGGTTGTTTTGCACCTGTTCCCTATGCCATATATTTCATCCCTCTGGGCCACTTGAAACTGGGTTTCTGATCTCATGGAAGACTCACATGGGAGATAGCAATCATCCAATTTATAGGCTACATGAGCCAAGCTGGACTTCTGGCTCTCAGGTTTAATTTTGTTCCCTTCTGGTCTCTGCTCTTTCTCTCTCCACTTCTTTCTCCTCACAAAAGTTCCACCCATAGGCATTCTCAGCACTCACAACTTTGCTCTCCTTCCTAATTGAGAACAATGTTGGATGATGTGGGGAGAACCCTCCTATTATCCCCAGTCAGAGATCATGTGCTGCCCAGATAGGCAGGTATGGGAGGGACATCTTGGTGTTATCTCTGATATCTGGCAGGTTCCTGCCCTTAAGTCAACAAGTTCCTGACCTAAAAGATTATATACATTAAAGTCTTAGGCCATGTTGACACAAATCTATTTATTAGCCGGAAAAGGAAGGAGGAAACCATTCTGTTCTCTTTGATGTTTATCACACTATACTCTTATAGTGCTACTATTCCACTTTGACGAGAAGAGTAAAATCAGTAAAGATAATGTGACAGGAAGAGGGGGGACACAATGGCCTGATCTTACCCCTCACACTGATCTCATGGTTGGACAGTTTCCTAAATAAAACATAAAAAAATGCAATTACTTTCTCCACCATGTGTGTGTGTGTTGTGTGTACATTTAAAATTCCCTCCCTCCCTCATTGGATGGAAAAGGGGATTGGTGGGGAAGAAGAATTGATCCAATTGACTGATAGGCAAACCATACAGCTTTGGCTGATAGGCTGATGCACACTTGGAAGGGGGAAAGCAAGTTAATCAGGGGAAAATGTGTGGCCAGTTTTGCTGATGTCACCTCACTGTGTCTGTGGACTTGTCTACATGGATGATTATCCTGAATCCCACCCCACCCAGATTCACTGAATCCTGTTTACATGATGCAGGGCCAAAACCCCAAATCAAGTTGGACTATCTTCACAATGCTCAGACCCAGTTTAGGGCTTCCTCTGCCTAACTACATTTAAAATTCAATTTTGTTGCAGGCTGTCAACTATCTTTGCAGTGATGACAACAGCTATCTTTCAGTCGAAGTCACAGCAAGCTATCTGGCTCACCACTGCAGCTGAAAGTCACTTTGAGGTCACAAAGAGGCACCTAGCACTGATAGCATGAGGGGCCTCATTCTACTTCCAGCAGTGTGCCGGATGATGAACAGGTGCCTCATGGAAAGGGACTGTCTGTTGATAATAATATAATAATAATAATAATAATAATAATAATAATAATAAAAACTGTTATTTATTGTCAGGGATGATGGGAGTGTAGCTCTTCACCTCTGGTCTAACTCACCACCTTTATGCAGCGGTGCTGAACAGCTTTGGTCAGTGGTTAATGCTTTTCTCCAAAGCAGCAGAGTCAGAGAATAGCTGAAGACCATGACAAACTCTCCAACCTTCTCACTCTTCTTCCTGAGATGTCTCCAACTTCTCCAGATTCTGCCGGCTCTTGTATCTTCACTCAAGACACCAGACAACTCAGTAGTCTTATATAAAAGATCTACTTTATTTTACTTATACAAATCTAATGCCCTCACAATCTCCAATATCTCCACAACACTCCAACTATCCACAACTACCCACAAAATACATTGGCAAATATTGCAATTATATAGCCATTGTTAATCACCACCCACTTAGTCAGTTTCCACCCAGTGGGCGTGTACACTCATTTGATTGGTTCACATAGTTCAACCCATACTTAAGAATTCATCGTTTCACCCTGTACACTTAATGAATCTCAGGTGTTTCCAATTGTACATTCTACAATTCTGTCCTTGACATTCAAGACTTCTAAATTACATTAGCTTTTTCACCTGTTGGCTTCTTAATTGCTCTTGCTTAGTCATGTGACTTTCACATAATGTTTTATTTCTATTACTGTATATCCCATGTTGCATTTTCCTTAACATTTATAGCCCGCTTTTCCTTGGCAATAAAGCGGGTTACACAGAAGTACACAGATGTACATTACAAAAGTAATCACATAAACATCCAAATCAATATTTAAACTATTAAAAACAATGTTAAAATTACAGATTAAAACCACACAATAACTAGCTTAAATGCTGGTGCATGGGGAGAGAGCAGATATTACAGCATCTGGGGGGAAACCTGTTGGAAGAGGAAGGTTTTTAACCTCTTCCTAAATAGGTCAAGGGAGTAGCCGAGCGGAGCTACCGGGAAGAGAGTTCCAAAGCTGCGAGGCCGAGATAGAGAACGCCCCCTGTGCAGTACAGAATATTTTGTGTCGGAACCCTCAACAGTTGCTTCCCGCTGACCTGAGAGCACGGGCGGATTATATGGAGAGAGGCAGTCCTCCAAGTACCTGTGTTCACTGCAAATGCTGAAAATAGAAGGAAAAGATAGCAGATAAAGGCAGAATTCAGAGTGTGATTACTAGGGGTAGCACGAGTAGTCTGGCAAGAATAGACCTACTTGAAGAGTGTTTGGCCTTAACAGAGTGTTGCTGGGTCACAGAGGACACCAAAAAATTATATGAGCCATTTTTTCCCATCTGTTAGATGCATCCTATATCTTTGTTGTACTTTTATCATTAGGCAGTTAGCCTACTAATATAGAGAAGGAGCTGCACATTGTTCAAGAGGCCGTTTGTGCTGCTGTCTCCTGTTGTATTGTGGGTATGGAGGTGAAGATGACATAGATAGCAGAAAAATTGTGTTTCATCCATTGATTGTAGTGTCCGAGTTTTTAAAGTAACTAAAAGTGAATATTTGCTCTCAGAGCAATGACTGGCAGCAGCAGCAGATGTTCTGGGGGCTCATAGGGACACATTTCAAACAGCTGACTGACATCAGGATGGAGGGCTCTTGATCTTCCTGGAAAATCGGAAGCAAACAGGGATTTTTCAAAATCTGGGATAGCGGGTTAAACCTCAGTTCTAGTGCGAACATACCAGTCGGTAACAGACTACTTGCACTGGAACTGGGCTTTGGATTGTGCATTGTCCAAACTGTGCTTTCCACCATGGAAAACCACAGAAGCCATTGTATTTGGCCCATGTAACCAGGGCCATACTTTAGCATCTTCCTTACCCTAACACTGACCTGTCCCCTTTTCTGTATTTCTGCATACAAAATGAGCCAGAAAAGCGTTCCACTGGCAAATTGCTTTGTCAGTAAATTGTGTGTAATACATGGCAGAAGAGGGCTCTGATGGGAGAGGCTCATTTCTGTGGCAGAAAAAAAATCTCACTAATCCTGACCTGTACAGCTGGTGCATCTATGAATTAAGATGGCACTGTTAGTTACCTTTGAGACCCAAAGTGTTAAATTTTGCAGGAAATATATACAAAGTAAGCACATTTTTGGCTCTAAAAATAACCGGAACTGATTCCTTTAAAAGTCAGTTTCTGTTATCGCAATGTCCATCGTTGTGAAAGCTTTAAAAGAATGAGACAATTTCATGGAAAATTAGGTATTAATGCTACTCATCATCATGATGTTCCTTCCTCTTGTAGCACAGCAGTATGATCTAAATTCCAGTTCAAGGAGGGTGCACTTGTATGCTGCTGTATAGAAAATGCTTTTCCTGTGGGAAAAAGTGAAAATTTTGCACAACTCCTGAATGTTAAATTGTCTTTAAAAAGTTTTTTAAGACTTTTTGCAGTAGGAAAAGAAATTGCTAAAATTATTTACTGTATCCTTTGAGGGAATAATTTGCAAATATTACATCCAGTGACAGCTGCACCATGCAGTTCTAGGTCACACTCTTGAATTTTTCACTCATCTACAGGTCAGGCTCTGATAGAATGACAAGAAATAGGAAACAGTGCTGCCTGAAATCTTGTAAACTGCTTCCAGCTAGTGCAGACAGTAACCAGGCCAAAGACTGATCCAGTATAAGGAGCTTATCCCATGAATAAATAAGCCATCTATCTCTTCCAGCTCAATTCAGGATCTAGGCTGCCCCTGGATGTTATCACACCTAAATTGCCACCTTCCCACCATGGGAGTCCCACCCATGCAATCAAATCGAAGCTTTAGCCAATTTTGAAGTCTGAAGACCGACTTTGAAAAAGTGCTCTCTGAGTGAGGCTTCAACGAGGATGTATCCAGGCAGCGGCATCTGTGATAGGGCACCAATTTAGGTATGATAAATCCAGGGGCATCCCGTCCTGAATGAAGCTGGAAGAGGTAAGACAGCTTATTTATCATGAGGTAAGATCCTAAAATAGTTCCTTCTCTTCCTAATAAAGAGAATACCTAGGAGGGGCGCTGCTAAATAACCACAGAAACTTGTCTTGGAGGAAAGGCCACAACTTTATTAAAATGGCAACATTAACAACAACAGCAATATCTAGGTTGGCCAGCATAAGTCATGATCTGGAATCAGACAACACCCCAGTTGTTCAATGACAGCAACAACAGCTGCCTTTGGCTGAACACGGGAGACCTAGGGGCCATGGCATGCCATAACCAGCCATCTGGATGTATATCTCGATAGCCCCTAGTCACCGGGAAACGCCAAACGTTATGGGCCCCACAATGGTCACAATGTATGCCCTCAGCGTACCCATGTCCGCAAGGACTCCCGCTCATGCCACAGCCCTGGAGACCACTCACCCCAGATGCTCCGCCCAAAGTGTGACAAGCAACACCAACCCAAGGGAGGGGGGGAGCAGCAAAAATGGTCCCGAACATCAGCCATGTGGCCTATTAGAGGACTAGCAAGGGGGAGGGCCCGGAAGAGGTTGCTCCTCCCCTCCAGGCTGCACCAATCGCAGCCTGGAGGACAGGAAGGAGCAACCATAGAGGCCCTCTCAGGGTAGAGAGACCTTCCCCACCAAACTCCTCTCCCCTCCCAACTGGCTCAGCCGGCCTCAGACACACAAACAGGCATCTAGGCACTCTGAGGCGTGCACACAGCCGTGCAAGGCGCAGCCTCCCCACGGCTGGCAGTGAGCTGCCTGCCGTCCTCTCTAGTAGCAAACTTTGGAAACCACTGCTCTATCCCTTACCTGATTGAATGATCTGCCTCAGGGTGGGACTTGTGGTCCTCCATATGTTATTAACTTTCAGTGCAGCATTCCTCACCACGGGTATGCTGGCAAGGGCAGATGGCAGTTCAGCAACATATGGAGAGCCACATGATACCTTCTTTTAGCCTATATCTCATTTTGCACATTCTGTGAACAAACCAATTCCTGTTTTCTCCTCAGCATTCCATGCAACACTAGGTGGCTGTGTAGAATGTGTCTCCACTGTGTCATCCAGTGCTGCCACTGCTGGTGTAAGTTGTTACATCTGAGGTCAAAAACAAAGTGCCTAGCCACTGATCATTGCTGCACGTCTCAGAGGAGTGACTTGTGCCAGCGGTGGCAGCATTGGTGGTAGTAACATGCATGTGTAGACAGCTGCCTGTCATTGTACAGAGGGTCTGGTTTTTTGCAAAATCTGGAGCAAAAGATACATTTTAAAAATCTGTTTGGGAGAGATAGGTATCAGTGCAGATGGCCTTAGTTGTGGAGACAGTCTGCCTCAAATTGGGAATTTGGCCCTGCCTCATGAAGCAGGTTGCCATGAGGATCGGTGAGAGCATTTTATTTGGCCCTCTTTTATGGCAACAGAAGAATCTGTCCTCAGCTCTGTAGCTTAGGGACAGTGAATGTCCAAATGGAAAGGTATAAGAAAAAGAAAGAAATGCTGTTGCAACCTTTGGTTGTGAGTCCATTTTATATGTGAAAAGAGACACAGCCAAAGTAAAACGGGCAAAGCAAGCTAATTCACTTAGATATTTATTATCAAGTATGAGATATATAAAGAAGAAAGGGGAAGAAAAGAACAAGAAGAAATATAATTTAATAGTGTGTGGTTGTGATGATTTTATTTATTGTGTTACATTTTATCCATTTTTTAAAAACAAAATCTCAAGGCAACTAATCAGTAAACACAAATAAGAACAACAGAATTATTAAAATCACTAAAGAATAAATTAATCTTATAAACATTGATACATTTAAAGGGTCAGCCTAAAGGGATGTGTCGTAAAAGCCGTGATAGTGGAGACTGATTACACGCTGTGAGGTGAGTTATCCACATTCTGGAGCAAAACAGGGAAGCCTCAACATCTGTCCAGTGGACCTCTACAGGTGTCAGCTTCACCAGAAACATTTCTCTGAAATTTAAACATATGAATAGAGTCATAAAGACATCTCATAGACTTAATAGAACCTTTTGGGTCTAATCATCTGTTCGCTTGACCAATTTTCTGCTCACTTATCTGAAAGAAAAAAGCCTGATGAAATCAAATGGAAGCTTGTACGTGGCCATTGTGGATTTTATTTCAGCGTTTGGCCTATAGACAGACAGCACCTGTGGGGAGGGGAAAAAATCATACATGGACATAGATAAAACTATGTAGTTTTGTTGCCACAATTGTGTTCGATACTGAATAGAGTGAGGGTAGGTCTACAGGTTCTTTCTCTGGAAAGGTCAAAAACAGAAGAGATGTCAGGTAGGGTTGCCCATTGAGCCTTTTGAAAATTCTGTGAGTGATCTAGACCCTGATTTGAATTCGGCAAGGTGTTTTCAATCTTCAGAAAGGCCAAATACTGTTATAGGCTGATGTATGGCACTCGTATCTACCACTCAGATGGTTTGAGGAGAGTTTTAAGAAAAATTGGCCGGGTTGCAGTGGGAGAACTTTATTCTAAAACAAAGTAATGCTTTTTTTTTCTCAAAGGAAGCACTTGCATAAATGGCACTTAGATGATCACCTGATTGAGCAATGTCATAGTTTTAAATATCTTGGGTGTGTGTGTTACATTGTTCTTATAATAGAATTTGGAAACACCATTTAGAGGCATAAATTTGTAGTTGGAGGACAGCAAAGCATTATTAAGCTCTGAGGGTTAAGTTGTTCTTGGTAGGCCCCACTTAAAAAACTCTCATTACCAGAGTTTTGCCACAATTACTTTGTAGAATAGCTTTGTGATGCTGGCAGGTTTTAAGGTGAGCACTGATCATCAAAGGGGAAGGAGGACCGTGATGTCCCAGTGGCTGTAAACGAGAGACATGGCTAATAGGCACTTGGTTCTTAAGATAACTGACTATAAATCTTCCAAAAGCTCCCTGATATATTGTTGCTTTTAACCTTCTTATCTAGATGACTGGAAGTACTCTCAGGAATTTGTATTTTTTTGACTTCAACTGGCTACAACTGATTATTTGTTTACTCCTTTCTGGCTTCACTATCAAGACTACCTGCTTAATGAATTGTTACCAGCTAACACGGCCACCTCGTGCGCTGACTGACCCTGGGACGAACTGACACAGCTGGTCTCGGAGGATTGTTGGAGTCTCCCAGGCTTTTAGTCCTGGGTGACTTCAACATCCTTCGCAGCCAGCTATGTTCCATCCGGTGTAGTTCGTAATTCATGATACCATGACTTCCATGGGGCTGTTCTCAACTGGTCTCGGGTCAACGCATCTCGAGTATACTGCTCGATTTGGTTTTTTGTACGAGCATGGAAAATCCGTGGCGGAAATAACTAACATTTCCCCCCTGTCATGGACGGATCTTTCCTTGTGGAGGCAGCGATCAAGGCGTCTACCCAGATCCCCTCGGAGGTGGCGGACCTATTACGAATGGTCCACCCACGAAGGCTGATGGAAACCCAAAAGGTTCCAGGGAAGCCCTAGAGGGCTTATGGATGGAAATGACGGCGATTCTGTTGATGTCTTGACCGGTATTTGGATACCGGCCTCTCCCAAGGCTATACACAGTATCGCTCCCAAGCGCCCTCTCAGGCCTGCTTCCAAACGAAGCCCTGGTATACAGAAGACCTCGGGCACAGAAGCGGGTTCTGCGACGGCTGAGCACCGCTGGTGGAAACACCAGCGCTTATCCGACCAGACTCCTAGACATCTTTTGAAGGACTATGGAGAGGCGATACGTGCAGCAAGAATTCTCTATGCTGCACGTGTCGCGTCCACGGAGTCGCGTCCGGCAGAGTTTTCGGGGTAGTGAGGGAGCTAACTCACTCCTCCTGCCCCGAACCAGATCCTTGAACCTTCTAAGGCCTGCTGCAACCAATTTAACAACTTCTTCGCGGATAAAAATCTTGGATCGAAGGTCTTGGCCAGCCTTAGAGCAGATCCTAGGTAGAGGTACCAGGGCATCCGTGAACTTGGTTAGTCTGGATCAGTTGAGTCTGTCAGTACCGAGGATGTGGACAAGATCCTTGGAAGTGTTAGGAAGACAACATGCCTCTCGATCCCTGTCCCTCATGGCTAGCGGCACAGGGGCCCAGCTGTAACTTTGCTGTTACAGCGGATTATTAACACCTCACTGAGGGATGGGCAATTTCCAACAAATTTGAAATTGGCCTAGTTAACCTCTATTAAAAAAGCCCTCCCTTGACCCCCTGTTGCACAACAATTATCGGCCTATTTCGCTATTGCCATTTCTGGGGAAGGTGATCGAGCAGGGCTTTGCAATCCAACTTCAATCGATCTTGGATGAAACGGAATATCTCGACCCATTTCAAACCGGCTTCGGGCGGGTTACGGGTTGGACTGTCTATGGTCGCCTTGGTCGATGATCTCCGTTGGGCATGGACAGGGGAAGCGTGTCCCTGTTATGCTCTTGGACTCTCAGCGGCTTTCGATACCATAGACCATGGTATCCTTCTGGGACGCCTGGCGGAGGTGGGAATCGGGGGCACTGCGCTCCAGTGGTTCCGGTCCTACCTCTCCGGGAGGTCCCAGATGGTGCAGCTGGGAGACGTGCGCTCCGATGAGAGGCCCTTACATCTGGGGTCCCTCAGAAGCCATTCTGTCTCCAAGCTTTTTAACATTACATGAAACGCTGGGAGAGATCATCCGGAGACATGGGGCACGGTGTTATCAGTACGCTGATGACACCCAAATAGTTTCTCTATGTCTCCGACTGATGCAGTGACCGGGATTGGCGTCTCCTCTCGTGGCTGTCTGGAGTCGGTAATGGGCTGGATGAGGGACAACAGACTCAGCTGAATCCAGAGAAGGGAAGTACTCGTGATAGGTTCCCCCGGTCGGGGTTGGCGGTGGTTCCACCAGTCCTGAACGGAATCACGCTTTCCGTGAAGGACTCTGTACGCAGCCTGGGGGTGCTCCTGGACTCGTCGCTCCACCTTACATCTCAGGTGGATGCGACGGTCAGGAGCACCTGTTCTCAGCTCCGGCTGATACGCCAGCTGCGTCCCTACCTCGCACGGGGGACCTTGAAACGGTTGTACACGCCCTGGTAACCTCTCGTTGGATTTCTGCAACGCGCTCTACATGGGGTAACCCTTGTACCATACCCGGAAGCTGCAAAACTTGTGCAGATATGGCAGCCCGTCTGGTTACTGGCACTGCCAGGGCCAGCATATAACACCACGTCCTTAAAGACTACATTGGCTGCCTATTCGCTTCCGGGCGCAATACAAGGTGTTGGTTATCACCTATAAAGCCCAAATGGCTTGGGCCCAGTATTCTGGGACCGCCTCTCTCCGTACAATCCGCCCCACACACTCAGATCAGCAGGGCAGCTATTGTTAACCGTTCCAGAGGCGAAATATAGTTCTACCACCAGGAGGGCTTTCTCCATCTCAGCCCCCAACCTCTGGAACGCGCTGCCCTTCAGCTCCGCTCCGCCCCTCCCTAGCCCAATTTAGGAAGGGCTAAAGACCCACTTATTTGAAACAAGCTTACCCCTGACCAGCTACTCTCCCCCCCCCCTCCCCTTGTCAGCACTGTCTTGCCAGCATGGACATTTTATTATTTTTATTAATCTGTTTTTAATATTTGTATGACCTGTTCCTATATGTTCGAATTGTTGCTCACCGCCCTGGTTTTTAGAAGGGCGGTATACACTGGTACCTCGGGTTACGAAATTAATTGTTCCGCCATTCCTTTCGTAACCCGAAAATTTCGTAACCCGAAGCTTTCCGTTAGCACTGGAAGCCTATAGCTGCACTTTGCAGCATTTGAATTTTCGCGCCGAAATGAATTTCGTCACCGAAAAATATTTCGTAAACCGAAACAGTTTTTGCCAATCCAACTTTTTTTTATCCCGGAAATTCGTAACCGTCATTTCGTTATCCCGAGGGCACCAGTGTATAAATAAAGTTTATTATTTATTATTATTATTATATTTCGCTTTCTTGCTTGGGTAACCTGAGATTGACCTGGACTCAGTTAACTACCTGACAGTGCTTGTACAAACCACCTGTTTCCTAGGCCACTTGTGACTGGAGCATACAAATGAGCAGGATTGAAACCCTGGTCTCCAGAGTCATAGTTCAATGCTGAAACCACCACCTATGCTGGGTTTTCTTAATTTATATACAGTGCACCCGTCATATGTGGGTTACTATATGTGGCTTCAAGCTTATCTGAAAGCTGAGTGACAACAAAGTGTATGGTGCATGCATCTGTGTGCGCACACCGGTGGCACCACAAGACACGTCCCATTGTTTTCAGTGGGGTGCATGCATCACAGGATTCTCCTTATGCAAGGGGATCCGAATGGATCCCCTGCATAAGGGAAGGCACACTGTACCTTGTTTTAATTCATCTTGGGTCCTATTTGAGAAAAGCAGGATATTATCATTTAATTAAAAATAATAATTGATAAACTAAATTTTTTCTAGCAGTGGAGTTCAGAAGACCTTTGTGTGGAAAACAGATTCTTTGCATTGCCAGTCAATGGCAATCAATAAGAGTTTGCAAGATACTGTCTGCAGCACATTTGGAGAGTGTTACATTTGAAAGCCTCCATATGAAAATAAAAGCAGGTTCTTTTTAAAAAGTCTCACTGTTAATTACCATCAGAGTGCTGTCTTATGTGAGGTTTTAAACACCAGATGGTGTCCGTCAAAAAAGAAATCACTACGAGCATATTCTGATTCTGCAATATGTTGGAGATGTAAAATAAGAGATCCTGGTCACTTCCCTCCATATAGCAGCAGAGTATTGGCATCCGCAATGTAGCTGGTGCCTCCCTTATGTTTTATGTTTCATTTTTGCACTTGAAAAGCTTTAGAAAAGTACTGCTTTCTGCAGTTGGAGGTAGGCCTTCCGTAGCTGTCTTTTATACTCTGTTGATAGATAAATAGCCTAGATCCTTGATGGAAAGTGAAAGACTTCCTCTGAGAGAACTGTATAGTCACAGTCTCTGCACTGTATCAAATAGATCTGAATTTTATACACAAGCATATATTGGTTGTGCTCAAAATGACTCATTGTTCAAGAATCTTTCATGTTCTATTGAAAAGGTTCCACCTATCTTCCCCCCCCCCCACCACACACGAGGTATTGTTTGCACAAAGAAGCTTTGCCTGTATATTTACATTGTGTTTCCTTGCTCTCTCGTATTGAATTCATTTTCATCAAGGGCAGCATCATACAGCACATCTGTGTAACAATGTTAGTTTGACCACTACATTACCCCAGAGTGTTTGAGACCATCCATTGTGAACACCCAGGAAGCTCTGCCCTCACTTTGAATGGTTCTGTTTTTGTTTTGTTAGTATTTTGCTTGTAAAGAAAGCTCCAAAGGTGCAGAGGTATGCTTTTGGTGCAGAACAACGTAGCTTCTCTTTCTCCAGAGAGAGTGTGAGGTATAAATTGTAAACCATTTAATTTCCTCTGAGTAGCATTTAAAACTCTGGGCTGGTCAGTCATGAGAGGTGTGAAGGACTTGCTGGGACAAGATGTTTATCACACTATACTCTTATAGTGCACTATTCCACTTTGACTGCTCTAGCTGCTTCTGTGCATTCTGTTGGCAGTTTTAAGGGGGTATTTAGAATTCTCAGGCCAAGAAGTGGAATTCCAGCAGTC
>NC_056522.1:51449404-51513816 GCF_019175285.1 Sceloporus undulatus
CGTATCCCGAATATTTCGTAACCCGGTCCTTTCGTATCCCGGGGTACCAGTGTAAAAGGAAGGCACTGGGGACCCTAGCTCTTATACTCTTAGGGAAAGTTATAAAGGGTGGATGTTAGGCAGATGTCATTGACAAAGGGTCTTCACATGTTTCTGAGGTAAAAGATAATCTCAATGCATATATATCAAGCCCCTTGTGACACTCCCTTCTTGCTGCTTTGTGCCTTGCAACTTTAGTGCCGGTCTTCAAGATGGCGGCGAGTGGAGGCGGTTCCTGGCCGTCGGGTCCCGGGAGCAGCCGTAGCAGCAACGGCGCCGCCGCCAGAATGAAGGTGGACGCGGCCGCGGGACCGGCGGTGATGGCGTCCGGTGTGACCGGGAGCGTGTCGGTGGCGTTGCACCCGCTGGTCATCCTCAACATCAGCGACCACTGGATCCGGATGCGCTCCCAGGAGGGACGCCCCATCCAAGTGATCGGGGCCCTGATCGGGCGACAGGAGGGCCGCAACATTGAGGTGATGAACTCCTTTGAGCTGCTTTCTCACACCGTCGAGGAGAACGTGATCATCGACAAGGAGTACTACTACACCAAGGAAGAGCAGTTCAAGCAGGTTTTCAAAGACCTGGAGTTCCTGGGCTGGTACACAACAGGCGGACCTCCGGACCAGTCAGACATCCATGTTCACAAGCAGGTCTGTGAGATCATTGAGAGCCCCCTCTTCCTGAAGCTGAACCCCATGACCAAACACACCGACCTGCCGGTCAGTGTCTTTGAGTCGGTGATTGACATCATCAACGGAGAGGCCACCATGTTGTTTGCAGAGCTGACATACACACTGGCCACGGAGGAAGCGGAACGCATTGGAGCTGACGACGTGGCGCGCATGACGGCCACAGGCAGTGGGGAGAACTCCACAGTGGCCGAGCACCTCATTGCCCAGCACAGCGCCATCAAGATGCTCCACAGCCGCGTCAAGCTCATTTTGGAGTATGTGAAGGCTTCAGAACCAGGAGAAGTGCCTTTTAACCATGAGATCCTCCGCAAGGCCTATGCGCTCTGCCACTGCCTGAGCACTGACAAATTCAAGACGGATTTCTACCATGAAATCAAGAGACACAGAAAAACGAAGATAGCGAAAGACATAGCAGATTGGCAACTCCAATTTTCACTGGAAATATGGAAATATGCTGAAGAGAAAAGAAGAGCATCAGAATATTCTGAGTTGAAACACAACAAGAAAACTGTAAAAGAAAACATGGCAAAGAAACAAAAAAAATTTGGAATAGAACTAAAAGAAGCATGGACGTCATCAAGCGATGTGGACAGTGAGAGTTCCAAAGAATACGAAAAGAGAGGTCGGAGGTTTTTCCTCAACAGGGAGACAACCAAAGATACCTGTACAAAGGACAGACCAGTGAAAGATCATTCTTCGTTAGCAATAAACATCTTGCCATCTCTAAAAGAAAATACTTGGAAACGTGGACTTCATTCTCCCAAAAAGAATGAAGGTTTCAAAGAAAAACTTAAGCTTCCGTATATTGAGGCAACTTTGTCTCAGACCAATAGTGACATGGAAAGAAAATGCAGAAGATACATGACTGACTGGGACCTTCAACATTCAAGTGAAATATGGAAACGCGATCAAGTAAAAAGACAAAAAGGATACCAGGAAGAAATTGGAATTCAGCCTCATGAATGGGAAACATCAAGCGATATGGACAGTGAGAATTCCAGAAGCCAAAAGAAAAGAGGCCAGAGGTCCTTCCTCAATGGGGAGACAAAGGATAAACAAATAGAAGGGGCACTTGATCCTGATTTTTACTTAATGGCTTATAAATGGCTAGAACAGAAAGAAATGACGGCCCGTGTGCAGAAAAGAGAAGCGGATAGTCAGAGATTACTACAACAGCTAAAGCTTGAGATGTCTTTAAAGGATTTAGAAATTGAAGAACTGAAATTAAAAAAGGAAAGTGAAGAATCGAAGAAACAAAAGCCCAAGAAGAATGCCAGACAAATACTACTTTGGATTTGCCCTAATGTGTTCTGCCAAAGATTTAATAAAGTTGACCAAAATATCTGTACATCTTGTGGGAGGCCAAGACGTTTTTACCCGCACAAATGAAAGCTTTGTCATCCAGTCCAATTTTCTACACTATAGGAACATCACCACTTGGTGATAAAGGAAAATCTCTGATATTGAAGGACATAATGCAGTAAAATCCAAAGCCAAACAAAGTATAGGAAGGACAGCTCCTGAGGAAGCTTTATACATTTGCTTAGGAACAAAAGAAATGTATTGGGTGTATTGGTATCTTTAAATAAATTCTTAGAAAAGTGCATCTGAATTTCTTGTCTTCACTATCACTGCATATTTTGCAAAACAACAAAAACAACAGAGATTAAATATGAGTGCCTGGTAAGGAACTTGGAAGAAATTTGCTTGTTTTTCACAAAATCTGGAATTTCTCCCCATAAAATCAACGAGAGAAACATGAGAATTTGTTTTTTTAAAAAAAACAAACTAACAAACAAAAACAAAAAACAAAATGAATATAAGAGTAAGTGGAATTGACAGATTTGTCCATCTCACTAGAAGGTTTTGATTGTTTAGTTCTGTGTTTGAATCCCTGAGGTTTTGTGGTGTTTTATCTATATGTGGTGCTTCACAGCTACACCGCATATAAATACAACATGGTCCTCTTCATCTTGGAAAAAGCTGTATATATTGTATTTTGCCAATGGTGATGCATAAGAATTTCATAATTTTACAATAACTTACTAAAGTTTTCATTCTTCTTCATACATGTGATGGGAAAAAACTGTGTGTGTGTGCGTGTGTGTGTGTGTGTGTGTGTGTGTGTAAAAGACATGACTGACATCCCTAGCACTGTTGGGAAATGGGAGAGATGGAACTGGCTCTCTTAAGCAGAATAAGCAAAATTGGCAGAGTTGAATAACAACCAGTCCTACCAAAACTCATTCATAAGTAGGATCTAACTGAGAAAAGAAATAACCTTAGTTTAAAAAATAAATAAATACAACAGTAGTTTTACTTACAATACTTCTCAAATATTTGGTCTAAATGGAGGAGAGAAAGGAGAAGAAGAGAAATGGTGGCAGATTTGAGTGATGCAGAGGGGGGGGGAATGGCCAACAATAAACAAGAAAGCAGGAATTCGAGGACTTAACAATGTTAGTCTGGAAAATCAGTATGCAAAGGGATCTTGTACAGACTGGCACAAAGTGTCAGCCTGGGGCCAATTTTAGGGGCTCAGGAGAGCAGAGCGTCCTCATAATCCCAAGCCCTACCTCGCCATAATGGCTTGCCCCCATCCACATGGGGGCCGCCATGATGACGTATGTGCGGTGCAGTGTCCAAATGGTGCCACGCTGTGCAGACATTATCATCATGTGTGAGGGTGCCACTGGTGCTACACATGCACCCTAAGAAGAACCTTCCAGGAGCGGGTTCTCTTTAGGGCTGCCGGAGGCCATGACGTTTAGTTGCTGCGGCTTCCATCGGGGGCAAAAAGGGGTGGCATCTTGCCATCCCTTTCCCCCCATCTGTATCCCCCCTGACTGAAAGAAAGAAGCTAATAGTATGAATGTCAATTTCCTCAAATGCAAATATGAAGTCACCATAATGCCAATGAGCAATTAGTGAGCATAGATAAGCAGAGATTTCTAACTCTAACATAAACATTGTTTACAAGTCACTTGTAGTGGTGAAGGCAATTTCCAAGCTTTCTTGAAGAAGTACCTAAGGAGACTCTCCCATCATCATTACACCAGCTTCTCCACTGGTATCACTGGATTCCCTCCAGCTCCTCTTCCCAGATTTTCCTAATTTACTAAATTGTGAGATGAAGAAGGAAAACAACAACTAAAAAGAGTGGCAAAAGCTAAAGGAGAGCTCTCATTTCCTACAGTTCTGGTCTCCAATAAAGACTTGAACCTCCTTTGCCAAAGGGAATTCAGAGAATTACACATTTTGATTCCTCCTCAGAAGAAGTAGGAAGGCTTGCAACTATGGAAGGTGAGCTATTATGAGTTGAGCCAAATCTCAGATGGGAAAGAAAATTCTGCCTTTTCTCTGCCAGAAAGAAAAGAATGTTGTAACTAAGAACAAGAGCCTGGGTTTGTTTGCTTTGTTTTTTGTCCTCCATCTCAAATCCCTTTTCTTGTTGTCTTGTGCTTTTAAGATTGTAAGCCTGAAAGCAAAGACTGTCTTATTATTGATCTTTGTAAGCTGTTGTGAAAGCTTTTTTGTCTGAAGAGTGACTAAAATGTTCTTTAAAGCAATAATAAATCATTCTGATCAGGATATTTTAATGCAGGAGTTCATATTCTGAATCCCCATTTTGTGAATTTGCCAGCATCACCATTGATGTAAATCACCTGGGTTTTGTACATGGGTATTTGATCCAAGTTCAAAAAGTATAAAATAGCTCAAAAAGGGGAGCCAGAAAAATAAAATATAACACAGAAGTACTAGACAACCAACTGGTTCAGGGAGGAGTCCAAAGATTGTTTAGCCAGAGTTTACTTCCACATGTTTAATGCACATGCCAATTGTTACCTTCTTTGGTTTCACATCAAAAGGTTCTACAACCATGATATACAATTTAGCCTTCTGGCGGATGAGATTTCTGGTCCTAATAATGTATATTCATCCTCCTGCACCATGCTTGTGCACTGCTGTCTGAAGACAGGTAAGGTAATTTGTACATAATAACTGGCAAAATAGCAGGAACTAAGTTTCTTTCCTTTAAAAAAATAAAAATAAAAACAAGACACAGTAAGATGCATCGCAACAAGGATAGGAGAACAAACATGTGGAACTCCCTGTTTTCCACCTTCAGAGGTAATAAAATGGCCAGCATAAATGCTGCTCAGCTATCTTATCTGCAGGACCAGCTATGCTTTTTTCCTAGAAACTCACCATGGATCAGTGCCAGTTTGTGTACCACATGTCTAGCAAATACGTATTTTGGAAATACAAATGCTTGTCATGGCTTCCTTATTGCCAAGGTGCTTGTGCTACCTGTTCATCATCAGTGTTAATAAGTCAACTGTTACTTTCTGAATCCAGTTTTCATTCTCCACAGCCATGTTCACTTTACATATATGTGTGAGCTTGAACATTATACCCCAAGCATATGAAGTCCTGGATTTTAATCTATGAAACGCTCATGCTAAAATAAACCTTTTTGTCTTAAATGTGTCACAAGATTCTTTGTATGTCCAAGGTCAGGTCTACTACTCTAAATACTCAGACACAGAAATTGGAATAAAAATGGCCAGAACTATTTATTGATTATAGCAGTTAGAATCATAGAATCATAGAATCGTAGAGTTGGAAGAGACCACTAGGGCCATCCAGTCCAACCCCCTGCCATGCAGGAAATCCAAATCAAAGCATCCCTGACAGATGGCCATCCAGCCTCTGTTTAAAGACCTCCAAGGAAGGAGACTCTATCACCCTCCGAGGGAGTGCATTCCACTGTCGAACAGCCCTTACTGTCAGGAAGTTCCTCCTAATGTTCAGGTGGAATCTCTTTTCCTGTAGCTTGCATCCATTGTTCCGGGTCCTGTTCTCTGGAGCAGCAGAAAACAAGCTTGCTCCCTCTTCAATATGACATCCTTTCAAATATTTAAACAGGGCTATCATATCACCTCTTAACCTTCTTTTCTCCAGGCTAAACATACCCAGCTCCCTAAGTCATTCCTCATAGGGCATGGTTTCCAGACCTTTCACCATTTTTGTCGCCCTCCTTTGGACACGCTCCAGTTTCTCAATGTCCTTTCTGAATTGTGGTGCCCAGAACTGGACACAATATTCTAGGTGGGGCCTGACCAAAACAGAATACAGTGGCACTATTACTTCTCTTGATCTAGACACTATACTTCTATTGATGCAGCCTAAAATAGCATTGGCCTTTTTAGCTGCCGCATCACACTGTTCACTCATGTTCAACTTGTGGTCTACTTGGACTCCTAGATCCTTTTCACACATAGTCTCTTTCAGCCAGGTGTCACCCATCCTATATCTGTGCACTTTATTTTTCCACCCGAAGTGCAATACCTTACATTTCAATTTTTTCCTCCAAGTCATTGGTAAAGATGTTGAATAGCACTGGGCTCAGGACAGAGCCCTGTGGGACCCCACTGGTCACTTCTCTCCAGGATGAAAAGGAGCCATTGGTGAGCACCTTTTGGGTTCATTCAGTCAGCCAATTACAAATCCATGTAACGGTTGCCTTGTCTAGCCCACATTCTACAAGCTTGTTTGCAAGAATGTCATGGTGAACTTTGTCAAAGGCCTTACTGAAATCAAGATATACTATATCCACAGTATTCCCTTCATCTAACAAGCTGGTAATTTAATAATAAAAAAAGAGATCAGGTTTGTCTGGCATGACTTCTTTCTCTGAAACCCTTGTTGACTTTTTGTGATTATGGAATTGCTTTCTAAATGTTCACAGACTCTCTGTTTAATGATCTGCTCTAGAATCTTTCCTGATATAGATGTCAGACTAACTGGACGATAATTGTTGGGATCCTCTTTTTTCCCCTTTTTGAAGATGGGGACAATGTTTCCCCTCCTCCAGTCTGCTGGCACTTCTCCTGTTCTCCAGGAGTTCTCAAAGATTATTGCCCATGGTTCTGATATTACATTTGCTAGTTCTTTTAATATGCTTAGATGTAGTTCATCTGGTCCTGGAGACTTTTATTCATTTAGGTTAAACAGGTATTCCTTATTCTGTGCTGAAATTACCCTATTCTGTCCTCTGCTCCATTATCCTCAGGTTGAGAACCCATTGCCTTTTCTGAGAAGACTGAGGCAAAAAAGGTGTTGAGTAGTTCTGCCTTTTCTCTGTCCCCTGTTAGCATTTTGCCATTTTCTCCACACAGTGGCCCTACCATTTCCTTCTTCTTCTTTTTGCTGTGGACATATCCAAAAAAGCCCTTTTTGTTGTTCTTAACCTCTCTAGCAAGCCTGAGTTTATTCTGTGCTTTGACTTTTCTGACTTTACCCCTACACAGGCTCACTATTTGTTTGAATTCCTCTTTTGTGGTTTCCCCATTTTTCCATTTCTTATACATGTCCCGTTTAAAACTTAGCTCAGTTGAATGTTTCTTTGTCATCCATCCTGGCTTCTTGAGACACCTCCCATTTTTCTTCCTCATTGGAAATGTTTGAAATTGTGCCTTCAGTATCTCCCTTTTAAGAAACTCCCATCCATCTTGAACCCCCTTCTCTTTTAGTATTGCTCACCGTGGGATCACTTCCAGTATGTCTTTAAGTTTCTAAAATCAGCTTTCCTAAAGTCTAGAATGCATGTTTGACTATGCCTGGCTTCTCCTTTCCACTGTATAACAAACTCCAGGAGAACACGATCACTCCCACCTAAGGATCCTACCACTTGCACTCCATTAACTAGGTCATCCCTGCTGGTTAGGATCAGATCCAAAATAGCTGATCCCCTTGTTGCCTCTTCCACCTTTTAGACAATGAAATTTTCTTCAAGGCAAGTGAGGATTTTGCTCTCAGCCTCAGAAAATTCAGTGATAGTTTCACTTTGGGTTCACCATAAGTTGGAAATGACTTGAAGGCACACAACAACAATTCCAGAGTTGTAGTCTAATGCTCAAACCATTAAACCATGCTGGGTCTTCTGTCCATACCCCAGTTTAATTGTGCAGAAGAACAAACTTGGTTTTACTTTTAATAAACAAACAAACAAACAAAAAACCCAAAAAAACAAAATGGATTTCTTGTTTACCATGCTCATTTTCTCCCCTTTAGTTGTCTTAAATTTCCTAAATCTTGTAATTGCTGAAGAGTATGTGTAAATGATGAATGCACAGTCCTCTTCACTGTGAAAGACATGGTGTGTATGTGGAGCTATGGAAATCTGGAGTAGGTAATTGCAAGAAGGGCACTCAAAGTAGCATGTGGGAGTGTTTACAACGCAACAGGTTTTCACAGAGCAGACAGGAGTCTTGTTCTGAGCAGAGGGTCTATGCTTGTCCAGGAACAGGATATTCAATCTGGGGGAAAAAGCTGTTACTTTCTGATTCCACTATCACATGAACCTGCATAAGCAGTCATAACATGATTGAAAAACTCAGGTGTTTTTTAAGGCAATTGTATGTTGCTGTTTTTTCCCCTGCACATGTTATGCTTTTTTTCAGATTCGATGTATTATAGAAAATCATTTTTCAGTTTCTGTTTTAGAGTGCCCTTCTTAAAAGCTTACATTGATCCCAGCAGAGAGTTCAGGGGCAAGAGGGAATGTGCAGACATGTGACACAGAAAATCCAATATGGAATAGGTTTCAACCACTGCTCAGAGCTAAAACTCTGCCTCTGACATCCTTATGATGCTATTTCTGTGTTGTTGCACTGATATTTCTTTCAGGGTTATTGAGGCCACAGAGAAACACAGAGAGCTCTTGTTTCAATTTATGTTCTGGTCCACCATTCAAATCAGTGGATCTTATTTCTAAACTATGAAAAGATTAAAAAAAAGGATACCAGGCAAAATATAATGGGTATGTCCATGTGCCTTCTTGTTATGTTGTGGCCTTCGAGCTCTTACGATCATGTTAGAGTTTGAAATTCTTGTTCACTAACACATCTATCTGCATCAAAAAAAAAAAAAATCCTGTGTGCAGTAAAATGTGTCCCCCCACTCATTCCGTTCCCTTCCTGGCTCCTTTGGGATCATTCTCATCAAGTCCCAAGAGCCCTGTGCGATAAAGTTCAATATCTATACAAAATGTAAGCCTGTGACTACTCTTTCATCTTCCTGTATGGTTCTTAACCATCTTTTGCCTGATGAAGAAGTCAGTGGAACTTGAAAAGCTTGCATAATGTGTTTTGTGCATTTTGGTTGGCTCTTAAAGGTATCAGTCTTTTGAGGAATTTGGATTTCATTTTATTTTGCTGTATGGCCAGTATGACTATCCCTGAATAACCTGTTGTTAGTTTAGAGGCTATTGAAGCTTATGAACCTTCAATTAGGACTCAGCAGAAGGATGTCAACATATTTTATTTATACGCTGAGCTCCCCCCCTCCCCAGACCAGTCAATATATGCCAATTTTATTAGGTGCAAGCTTTTGTACTACTGAGATGTACTCCTGAATCTCCTTGGGTTTTAATGCTCATTGGCACAGACAGGTAATCAATAGCTGCATCTCAGCAGGACCATAGATATTGACTTTGGTCTCTGGAAGACTTTATAAAGAGTCGTTTGGGGGGATACTTTCACTTCAAATTGAATTGTGGACCATTAAATCTCTTTAGTAAAAGACTGGAACGAATATTTGATGCCTTTTGAATTTTTAAGTGGGACACAAATGTGGGTGGCTAGTGGAAGGATCCTAGCACTCTGTTTAGCCCTGTTTTCTTTCTTCAGCAGATTCTTTTAATTGCTATAGATTTTTCTGCAGGTAGAATGGAAGAGTCTTTATTCACCATCTATGTTTCATGTTCCATAGTCCACACTTTCTCTTTTCAGTCCCATTAAGTGTGGAATTTACTTCTTTTAAATAATCAGTTGGGCTTTCTGTTAGCAAGAACTAATGAATCGTGTACAAAACACTGAAGAAACAGAATTCTTGGCTCTTACTTTTATATATAAAAGACTGAAGTTAGAGAACACTTTCTAGGTCCTATTTAATTGCCAGGTAATAAATATTTGTTCTATGCCCTTGATTGGCACATGGATCAGTCTACTAGCACATGGACAAACTGCAGCAAAACTAAGAAAAATTAACCCTCAGATTTCCATCATATACATATCCCAACACTATCTCAGCTTATAAAATTTAAAAAATACAGTAATATAGACTCTTATGGTTTCTTCTTGACATATTTGTCTCAGCTTTTTTTTTTAAAAAAAATCCACTTTCAAGTTAATTCTTGTATTGTTTTACTCTTTCCTTCTTTGTGAAAATGCCTTCCTTTCCTTATTGCCCTAGAATTGGAAATTTTTCTGGCAGAGTAAAATGAAAGCTGATATTGTAAAATCAAAATTTCCCTCCCCCCACATTTTGGGGTGTATTTGTTTGTTGGTGGGCATGCCTACAGAGCCAGGAAACAGCCTAAAATTATATATGTTTGCAGCAACCATGAAAAAAGTTGTCTGTTGAGATGGTCTGTGGTTAAATGGCCATGTGCATTTGTTGCTGCATGCAGGATTTAATTTTGAGCACATCACCATTTTTCGTTACATTTGTCTGTATGTCTTTTTAAAAAAGTACTCCAAGAAGGGTAACAAACAGCATTAAAAATGAACATAAAATAAAATAATCACAATGATCAAATCCATTAAAACTATCATTATAGTAAATAAACATCCATCAGCATTTATAGGGTGGTGTGCATAGACCTAGAGTGTCTTTCAAGTGGTGGTTCTGCCTATCATGCTCTCATTGATCATGGGAGGAATATTTAGGCTACCAATTCATGTTAACATCAGTTTGAAGCACACATGAAAAATGATTATTTCCATGTATGATGCTTACAGAATTTGATCTGTATGAATGCTGATATGAGTTGAATTCATAGAATCATAGAATCGTAGAGTTGGAAGAGACCACAAGGGCCATCCAGTCCAACCCCCTGCCATGCACATCTCTCAAACTCTGGTGGAATCAAAGCAGCCCTCAAGATGTTGGGCTCGAACAACATAGCAGGATAGCCAAAGGTGATGGAATTTGGGAGTTACAGTCCAACAACATGTGCAAGGATGTATTAATCCTGCATCCAATTGTTATTCCCAATTAGAGTAGACCCATTCAACTGCCAGAATATACATTGGTGTTGATTTACCATGTTCCCACTGATTTACTAGGCTTACTCTTCTTGGAGAGAACAATTGAATTTAGGCTTATACTTTTATTTAGGCTTATATATTTATTGTAAAAGCTCTACCTTTTCTTACCTAAGAAACAAGTGCCGATCAGAGCATATTTATCCTTTGAATTTCACTCTTCTTTGAACTTTGCAATGCACTTCTCAGAAGAAAAACACTGTCAACAAGTAATTTTGAAATTCTTGTTTGAGAATTCATGTTATTTTGAGATGCAGTTTCTGAAAAGATCCATTAAAATATACAGAAGGTACATTTTTCTGTGTATTTTTGAAACTCCACTGATCAATGAGAAATCCTGACAGAAAAGACTTATGAATGAACACTTGCAACAGTTAGACTAGAAACAGATTGATCTCTCCATCCCTAACCCTACTGTGATTAAAGTCAAAACCTCTCACACTCCCCTCATATTATGCTGACTGATGTAAAAAGCTCCACACTATGGGGTATAGTAATTATTATCAGTTCTAGTTCCCAGTGTTAATAACTGCAGAAGGATTTCTCAAATACCACTGATGGGCACTGTGATCATTCCATGTGCTCCTCAGTAGTGCCAAGCAAGCTCAGATGCCTTTGCATGACATCTGGGCACCATGGCTACAGCCAGGGATATAGTAATGCCAGTTACTATATTATAGCAGCAGTGCTGCTTTCTGGCTTCATCAATAATAAAGTGGTGTGAGGTGATTCATTGCTTCAGCAAGAGTTAGTGACCATGAGTGGTGTGTTGTGATGATGCATAGGATAAGGATGATAACTTGGAGAAAGTCAGCCTGATGGAAAAGAAAATGCATTTTTTAAAAAGCAGAAATTCCCAAGGGTACAGTAGACAAGAAGCATATTCAGCTGGTGGAAAATGTAATGATGGAAGCATCGCTTGCTTTGCTTTACTTCCCTGAAATGTCAATTCTTTCTTTAATGATCGGAACCAAATCATTATGATGCCCACATTTTCATTCCTCCACATCTCATGTGAGTCATCCTTTCTAGACCCACATTCAAAGGGCACGCTTACCAAGCAGGAGAATTTGGCACACTTAGAAGCAGAAAAACATTTCAAAAGAGCAGCATTTATCCAGGCTCTTCTGAGTGGCACTGAACTCAGTGGCATGGAGAAATTAACAGGTGGTAGGACAAGTCGGTCATCTCTCCCCAGGACTGACCACTGCCAATTTCCTGTTTCCCAAAATATACAGGAGCTCAGCTATGTCTCCATAGTTCTCCAATCATAGGAACAGCTTCCTAACATTGCTGAAAATATGTCCTGACTACTCAAACAAACCAGTTTACACTATCAATTCTGAACTGAATCCTCCTGAATACACAATGTAGCTCATTCTGCCTTCCTTTTAATATCCATCACCCATGTTTGCACTTTTGTGGGTTTTTCTATCAATATTTCCCTTGACAGTTTGATGGTTGCATAGGATGCAACCAATAACTGGGCTTGTTCAGATCATCAGGACTTAAACTTCTTCAAACCAGATTTAGGCATAAGAGCTGGCAGAAAGCAGCCTCCCCACATAATTTCCTCAATGCAATACTCTCAAAACACTACATAGTATTAGGGTAAATGAAGTAAACTAAGGTACAGCAGGAAAAGAGGACCTCTGAAAATCAGATGGAAGGACTTTATACTAGTAGAGAGCAGATTCTGGACCCAATCTATCAAGGGTGTTTTGTATGCTGTGTACCTCCCAATCATTTCTGATTTATGGTGATTTGAAAATGAATCCCATTATGGGAGAAAGAAAGAATATAAATCCAATAAATAAATAAATAAATAAACAAACCTATCACTTTTTGAGGGGGGGGCAAGTTTTGTTCAGAAAATGTTTTCCATTGCCTTCCTCTAAGGCTAAGTGTGACTTTTCCAAGGATGCCTAGCGAGTTTCTGTCCCTGAGCAGGGATTTAAATCCTGGTCTTCCAGAGTCCCAGTCCAATACACAAATCACTATATCATACAGTTCTATCTATCTTTAACAATGGCATATCACCTATCATCACTATTTTTACACTGATTTAAATGGTACTTAAATGAGACAAGCTTGTTATGGACTCAATCCTTTGTGATTTTCCCAGTCCATATTAAAAGTTGCATTACATATTCATTGTTATGTGCAAGTGTACTAGGTAGCAAGCATACTTGTAAATATCATTGTCGTGCCACCAGAGCTCTCTGTAAGAGAAGAGTAAATGTCTCACAAAACTACAATTCCTAGAATTCTATAGCATTGAGCCATGGTAGTTAAAGTGGTGTCAACCTGGATTATTTCTATAGTGTAGATGCAGCCTATGAATCCCAGGGTTCTGTAGGTGTAGGTAACCACAGTAGTTAAATGGAATAAAACTGTTAGATGCATGTAGCGTAGATACATGGTAGATTTTAACGTTTTAGGATTTGAACATGTACCTAGATTATGTAAACAAAGCACAGATACTGAAAAATAATACTGTAGTTCAGAAGTAGAGAAATGTTACAGCGCTGGGGGACTACATTAATCCCCAGGAAACACTCAGCATGGGAAAAATTAAATTTATGCCCCCAAATGTTATCTAGAAGCCATGGGAGCATTTTTGCAATGTTTCTGGTATCCTCAGGCTATTCTTTTGTGCAGGATAGATCTATTGTACAACATGAAGTAACCCAAAAATCATTTCCTATTCACTCCTTGTTTTCTTTTAAAAAATGTGGGGGAAATACAGAGAATATCCCCCTATGTTTGAAGCCAGAAAAATGCTTGTTTTAACCTGCAGTATAAGCCATTTTAGATCCCATAATGAGACCAAGGGGTGGGGGATGGAGCTGGATCAAATGAAATAAATCAAATAAGTAAATAAATATGAATAAGCAAACTAAAAATTAGGGGACACATTAAAAACTGACCCCAGGGGATTGCAAGCTGCACCCTGCCTGCCAGATTTTTAGTAGAATAGCTAGTATCTGGCTTTATACTAATTCAGGAGTGTGGACTATGTTGGGTGTAGGTGCCAAAGTCCTTTCCTAGGGACTGTACAAACTGGGCCCAAGAATTCTCACATGCAAGGGCTCCACTTACACTGGGCCCATTCTTGGTCTCACTAAAGGGAAATGTTGGAAACAGAGGGAACCTACAATTCAGGCTCCTATGAATTAGTATAATCTTCTAGATGCCATGGTAGGGACCATCTATCCTCTTTCTTTTATTAATGTCATCCTTGGTACCACTGGAGCTTGGTTTCAGCACACCCATCCCCCACTCCCCAGAGATACCAAAATTCATGGATGCTAAGTCCTGTTATATACAATGGAATAGTAAAATGATGTCCCTTATATAAAATGACAAAATTAAATCAAGGTTTGCTGTCTGGGTTTTTTTTTTAAGAAATCAAACAAGAGGAGGTTGATTCCATGCATTCAACATGGCTGACTGTATGTCCTACATCCCTCAGGTCCATTTCTTGATGTTGTTAACACTTTCTCCATATAACTCTCATAGTTAAATCTACTGAATTGATTTGTTTTTGCAGTTCACAATCAAACCTAGTTTAATGAGACAATAATTATAAAAGGTTATACTTGTAAGGGAGAATGATAAACTATATTTTATTCACCAACATATTTTAATCAGCAAAATGTTCGCTTAGTAGGAACACTAATGCAAGGAGATCCAGGGACAGCAGCATCTCTTGTTAAGAATGGGACATGCTGTTCAACACCTGCATGGTCTGATTTGCACCAAACTGCTCTAATTAGCACATTTTGAGCTATGATTAGAGCACCAAAGGATGCCTTCCAAATGCCATTAATTATGAATGTGATCTTAAATTATTCACTTTGAATATTTTTTCGTCATAATGCGCCTTTTATCTTCCACTAACTTCTTATTGCATCCTAGAAGAGTTCCAATTAAAGAGTGAAAAAAATGGAAATATGTCTTTCTAAAGATAAAAACTAATCACCTCTCTGCTTCCTTGCTTGTTTGTTTGGATTTGCTTTATGTACTTATTAGAATATCCAGTGGTGGTAGTTGGGGGAGTGCATTCGCTGTGAGACAATTACTGTTTTCTTTCTTCACAGAGAGGGTTGGCTCAACAATAAAGCAACATAAGCAGTGAGGGCTTTTTGCTTTAAAAAGTTCTAAAAGTACTGTAAAGTAGACTGGAGGAATCAAATCTTTGCAAATTCTGATGCCATCTGACCTGATCCATAACGCCTGGATCAAGATGTAATTAAAATTTACATATCAATCTTGCCTCAATTTTTGGTTCTGAAAGGTACACAAATATGTTTAAAATACTTATTTTAAAATGCAGTATTTTATGAATGTGTACTTTCAGATAAAATATATTTAGAAACACTTTGAAAGAAAAATCCATTCACAAAAGATGGGAATTTAAATGTATGTTTTCAATTGGCTTCAAAAAACCAAGGAGACGGAATATGGGAATGCAATGGATATAGGAATGAAAGCATGAAGAATTGACAAAGATCATAAACAGACTATTCCATCCATCCCTGTGTGAATAATTGGGACCAGGCAGCATTTGAAAGGCCCTGAAGTGTAAACAATAATAATATGACTTGATTCAACAAAAGCTTCTCATTTGCCATATTAACACCAAAGTGAAGTGATGAAAATTCTAAATGTTCAAGAATATCCAGACCTGAAAATCTATTCATTGAGCATGCTAACAAATGAGAATTTGGAACAAAATTATGGAAAAATGTTATTGTATATAACAGCTGCTAGAGTACTATATGCATCCAAATGGAAAAAGAATGAATGTCTGAAAGTAAAAGAGTGGCTGCTGAAAATATATGATCATATGGAGACAGATAAATTGACTCAGTTGTTAAAAATTAAATCATTAAACAGATTTAAGAAGGAATGGGACCCACTGATAGTGTGTTTGAGAAAGTAATGGGGTCTAGATTTTGTAATTGGTTTTGAATGAGAAATGTTAATAGATATCTGATTGATGAAAGAATTAAAAAGTAGAAATTTTATATAAATATGAAGTCAAAGTAGCTAATAGTAAATTCTAAAGTAGGAAAGGTCAACTTGAAGGTGGACAATATTCTGTCATACAGTAACATGTCAGAACCACAGGAATTGAGATAACTATAGATCAGAATTGGAAAGGTTGCATTTCTGACAGTATGGTGGCTGTGGGATTTTTGTTGTTGTTGTCATAATATTCATTTACATCCCACCTTTCTCCCAATAATGGAATTCAGGACAGCTAACAACATATTTGAAACAATTAAAAAAAAATACAAAAGCGGTAGTTCAAAAAGTATTGCTCTGAAAGGCTTGAGAGATAGGGTGCCCTTGGACAGAGTTTCAAAGGCTAACTGAGGATATGCTTTTTAAAAAATCCTATTCCTTTGCCACTATTGGTTACCTGTCTCTATTGTGTACTATCCCTCTCCTCCCGCTGGCTTTAGTATGCAGATTCTAAAAGCTGGTAAAAAGACCAAAACTCTGAAATATTGAGAATGCACTTACTGGAAGTGGAATATGAGTTGACTGTGATGAGAAGAAAATGTCTTTATCCAATAAAACTCACAAGTCTCCATCTATCTCTGTTCTGACATGGTTGGAAAAGGATATTTAGGCCAATAATTTTGCATGAGAGCACAGCAAGGAAACACTGGGAAAGTATGACAAGAAAAGAAAAAAAAGAAAAAAAGCTCAGAACAGGTAGCTCTTGGTAAAAGAAAAAAAATCCCTATGTCCGTCACTAATTGACATAGTCCACTTGCAAAGCAAATAGTTTCTCTATCAGTTTAGATTTAATGATGTAGTCAAGAGAACTGTTCATATAACTCTTACCTCAGTAAGATCTCTTCAGGGTTGATTATTCTTCTGAAATGGAATAAGTGAAAATACATTGTTTCAGATCATTGCAGTTGTCTTTGCATGGCAACACAAACCAATGCAAATATAATTTGAGAGAAAGAGCCTTAATCTAGCCGTTTACTGAAATACAAGTCTCACTATATCTAATTGATGTATTTGCTAGTGTGCTAGTGTGCCATGTCACAGCTGTGTAGAATACTGTTCTGAATATAGCTTACTTCAGAGTTGCATTGAGTATCACAGAAATGTACATAGGCTTCTAACTACCATTAAAGCCCTGTTAAACTCTCAGTTAAGTAGTTGATCTTACACAGATAAGAGGAAAGTGGCCAAATTCATGTATTTCAGTTCAATACATTGATATCAAGGTTACTAAACCAAGAGTTCCCATGTATCATATGGTTTCCTGTCATAGAACAGGAGTGGAGAAAGTGCAGACCATGGACCATATGTGACATTTGAGACTCCAAAAATCTTCCAGTATTTAAAAGGTATTCAGGCACTCGAAAAACTTCCCCAACTCACAAATGCGTTTCAGAACCTCCATCTCTTCTCATATGGCTTCTTTTTCCTCCATTCTCTTCACCAACACAGCATCACGTTTGCTTGATATTTTGGAGGGGAAATAGAATAACACAAATTTTGTCACACTGGAGGCACAGCCCACAGGGGAGCTTGAGATATAAAATATGCCCAAAATTCCTGCACAAATGTGCACCTATGTTGTTGGATCATAGAGTTAGGAGATACTTCAAGAGCTATCTAGATCAAACCCTGCAAGGGCAGGAATCTGTCACTGAACCATGCCTGAGAGGTGGCCATTTGGCTTTGTTGGTCCCTTTGCTAATAGTGAACTTAAAGGTGCCATATGGCTTTCAATGATGTGCATCTCAATCAAGTTTCATGGTCCTGCTTGGAGCTGGCAGCCTAGCCTTGTCCAGTTGCCCAGCTCACTGCTACTCTGTAATACATTGCTCCAAACCCACTGACATATTCAAATGGTAAAGAGTTCTTCAGCATTATGAGCAGAAGGCTTTTCCTTCCCACATCATTCCATCAAAATCCTTGTGTTGAGACCAAAATGAGCTCTCTGAACAGCAATTTAAAAATAAAGATGGGCCAAGAGAAACAGCACACAGAAGAATGATGAAAGGCTATATCGTTTGGACAGAGCAGAATAAATAAGCATCCTCAGTGCATACAACAAGTGAACATCATCCAAGACATCTTTTCCCTAAATCTGACTTCTTCTTATAGAGTTTTCTCTGGGGCCAGTTAAGACACAGAATTGTTTTCTTAAAGGCTCTTGTAAAAGTTTGTATATACCAGTACGTTTTTGTTTATATGTCTTCCTCCCCCACTCTTAAATATATGATCAATAGAAAATTAAAGAGCAGATGCAGAAAACTATTTTTGGCTTGAGGGTTAAATAACAATAAATAATAAAATATTTATTTATACCCCCCCCTTCCATTTGGGGATCAAGGTGGGTAACAACAGAATTTATACAGTACACAATGCAAAAACAATAAAACCCACAAAACCCTGACCCAAACCTCCCTCCCAAACTATAAAATTGACATAATAAAACATGATTAAAATATATATATCAATACTACAAGGTTATTCTACAATCCGCGAATGATGAGGAGATATAGTAAGAAGGATGGGTACAATTGGTTCTGGGCAGTTATCACTCAGGGAAGGCTGCCGGAAGGGAAAGGTTTTTGTTGCTTTTTTAAAAGCCTCCAGCGAGGATAATTGGCTAATCTATTTCAGCAGGTCATTCCAAGCTTTAGGAGCCATAGCAGAAAAAGATCTCCGGGATGTCACTGCCAGTCTGGTCTTGCTTGGTTGTAAAAATTTTTACCTGGAGGAACAGAGTATACAGGAAGGATTATATGGGAGGAGACGTTCCTTCATGTAGACTGGACCCAAGTCATGTAGGGCTTTATAGGTGATACCAACACCTTGTACTGTGCCCAGAAGCAAATAGGCAGCCAGTGTAGTGACTTTAGAATAGGTATAATTCGGTCAAACCTAGATTTTCAGGCGACCAGTCTGGCTGACATGTTTTGTATCAATTGAAGCTTCCGGACGTGGCACAAGGGTTGCCCCATGTAGAGGGCATTACAGAAATCAAGACAAGAGGTTACCATGGCATGTACAACCGTTTCTAGGTCCCGCTGCTCCAGGTAGGGGCGCAACTGGAAGATCAGCCGAAGCTGATAACAGGTGCTCCTGGCTGTCACGTCAATCTGAGAAGACAGATGAAGCAACAAATCCAGGAGCACCATCAAGCTGTGGATGCAGTCCTTCAGGGGAAGTGTGACCCCATGTAGGACTGGCGAACATATCTCCATACCCAGATTGGGGTTATCTATCATGAGTACCTCCATTTTGTTTGGATTCAACTTAAGTCTGTTTTCCTCATCCAATCCATTATTGATCTCAGGCAGTCATTCAGAGAGAGATGCCGTCCTTGGTCACTGAAACAGTCCGAGACATAGAGAAATAAATTTGAGTGTCACCAGCATACTGGTAACACCCCGTCTCATGTCTCCAGATGATCTCACTCAGCGGCTTCATGTAAATGTTAAATAGCATTGGCGACAGTATTGCACCTTGAGGGATGCTCGATTTGAGGTCCCTCTTGGCCAAACAACTGTCACCAAGCGACACCATCTGGAACCTGCCCGAGAGGTAGGACCGGAACCACTGCAAAACAGTGCCTCCAATTCCTAGTTCCCTCAGGCATTCCAGAAGCATACCATGGTCTATGGTATTGAAAGCCGCTGAGAGGTCCAAGAGCACCAACAGGGCCACACTTCCCCTGTCAATGCACAGACAGAGATCATCAACCAAGGCAACCAGGGCAGTCTCAACTCCGTATCCCAACCTGAAGCCAATTTGAAATGGATCAAGATAATCAGAGTCATCCAAGACTGCTTGGAGCTGGTTTGCAACTGCCCTCTTGATCACCTTACCCAGAAAGGGAAGTAGAGATACTGGTCGATAATTGTTTTTGTCCAGGGGATAAAGGGAAGGTTTCTTTAGAATGGGTTTTACCACTGCTAATTTTAGACTAGATGGAAAACAACCTTCCCTGAAGGAGGCATTAATTATAGATTGTAACAGCTTCAGAGTTGCCTCACCTCCCTGGATGGCCAACCAAAATGGACAGGGATCGAGAGGGCAGGTGGTCTTTTTTACCTTACCAAGCAGCTTGTCTACGTCATCAATACTCATAGACTGAAATTGATCCAAGATAACCTCATTAATGCAGTCACTAGACACCTCTCTTGTTGACTCTGTACTAATACCGGCATCTAAGTTGGCCTTTATCTGAAAGATTTTATCTGCAAAGTGGTTGTTAAAGGCATCATAGCAGGCACTCGTAGATTGAAAAAGAGGATTCAAGGTGGAAGGAGATTGAGTCAACTTCTTAACCACCTTGAAAAGCTCTGCTGGACGAGACTTCAGAGACCCAATAGATGCAGAGTAGAAAGACTTCTTCACTGCAGCTATTGCCACTCAATAGGCTTTAAGAAAAGTCCTATGACATGTCTTGTCAGATAAACATCAAGTCTTCCACCAGCGGCTCTCTAGTCATTGTCCAGCCTGCTTCATCCTTCTAAGATCTTCAGTATACCAAGGATTACGATTCGGAGCAGGCTGGAAAGAACGCTTGGGAGCGATTGTGTCGATACCCTTGGAAAGATCTTTATTCCAGGTGGTCACCAAGGTTTCGACAGAGTCACCGATGTTGCCATCCATTAAACCCACTAGGGCTTCTTGGAACTTTTTGGGTTCCAACAGCTTTCGAGGGCGGACTGGTCTAATAGGGCCACCACCCCTGAGGCGATTGGGGATAGTTGCCTTCAGTCCAATCTTGACCTGGAAATGATCCATTCATGACAGAGCAGAAGTAGAAATCATTTCCGCCCATGGATGTTCCTGATCTGTGCAGAAGACATCATCGAGGGAGTGACCTGCACAGTGTGTCAGTCCAGAGACTATCTGGGTTAGGCCCATGTTAGTCATGGCAAACATGAACTCCCGAGCTGCACCGGTGAGGTCTGAAGAAATTCTGATTTAGGTCTTGAAGGTTGCAATGCATGGGACCAAGGGCAAAGGGTGGAGTGAAAACAAAATGGGCAGTGACTAAGGGTCAAAACACACTGCAGAAATAATCCAGTTTGAGGATGTTTTAACTGTCCTGGCTCAGTGCTAGCGAATTCTGGAAACTGTACCTTTGTGAGACATTTAGCCTTCTCTGTCAGAGAGCTCTGGTGCCACAATAAACTATAATTGCCAGGATTTCCTAGCACTGATCAGGGCAGTTAGTGGTCTCAAACTGGATTATTTCTGCAGTGTGTTTTGGACATAAGATTGCCAGATGTCCCTTATTGTAAGGAGTGTACCTTAAAAGATGGAAATCTTTTCTGCACAGGTTGGCTGCTAACTTGCTGTCATGATAGTTCTAGGGGTTTAGGATTCCTCTAGGATTTGAGATCTCATGATAGCCTTAAATCTCACAGGAGAGCTCATGCTAACCTTAAACTCCTTAAGAAGACATCCTGCTGAGCCTTATGTAGAACCTCCTCACATGCACTAGTTACTGTTGCAGTGACTGACAATAAGGTTGCCGGGTACCCAGATTAGTTTTTCATGGTTTTTGCAGCCGCTGATTTGCTAATTGTGAGGCAATGTTCATATAGAAAGGGAAAATATACAGGAGTACCTGATAACCTATTTTGCAACTTGATTGGCAACTTCATTCTAGGTGTTAGCATCCAGTTCAGAGAAGAAATAATATCACAAATTTCATCTGTCCCTTTTTGCTACAGGGCCAGATGTAATCTTTACAGATCTTGACATCAGTCATTCAAAGCACGCGATTAGTTCTATGATTGTTTATGCAGGTTTAAACTCCCATGCAAAACTTTTCAGATATATGAAAGTACAGTTCAGATCTTTGAAGTTCCACTTTAGCAAAAGTCCCATTTCATTTTCCCAGGCTGCAGGAACTCAACTCAATTCAGTATAATGTGACTGTTTCCCAAGCTGCAAAGCATGGTTCAGTTCAATGCAACAACCTCTTAGGCTGCAGTAGAATGGATGAGAGAATCTGTTGGTTTTATTTTCTCCCACATTCAGTATTATTCAATTTTAATAAATTCTGATTTTAAAAAACCAATTAAAATCTTTGCCCATGCTCATGAAATAACTCCCTGTGTGGCAGAGCAAAGCTCAGTTTCATGTAACAAATTCTTAATATCTTCTTTTTCCCCATTTTTTTCTAGGATGAGAGATACCAACAGGAGAAGCTTTTAAGCCAAATGGGGCACGCTACAGACTGCCTAAAAGCGGTGGTCTGCCGGCGGTGCCAGTTGCTACGTCCAGGAACCGCAGGGGCCAAACAGTGCGATTCCCAGGCACAGCTGAAAAGAAGCACCAAAAAGGCGCTTCTTTTTGCGTCCTGGAAGTGGCACCACGAGGTGCTAGTCGCGCACTCGTGGCGTCACTTCTGCCGCGCGGCGTCCAGATGCTATGCGTCCATGACGTCAACATGGCGGCCCCCATGTGGAATGGGCGCCGCCATTTTGTGCGTGCTCCATGCATACTAGGGTTAGGGGCAACAGGAAGTGATGCCCCTTCCTAACCCTAGTACGTGCGGTGTGCATACTTTATGCCCATCCAGAACGGGCCTGGGAAACCCTTAAAGGCCACAGTGGGCTAAAAAGGCAGATATTCCCCATCCTGGTTATATAGACAAGATTATTTGCTTAATCCAATGCAGTCACCAGATGTATTCAAAGTACTGTGAATTTGCACCAATGGGGATGTTTTCCCCAAGCTTTAGAAGAATTTGCAAATGAGCAAATTAAATACCACTATGGAATGCCTATACTATTTTCATAGTACAGAAGGTAAAGGAACTGTGCTGTTATGAATCATGTTTAATAAATAAGAATATTAGACCTTCATGCATAAGGAACCTGTCTGATTTCGGAATCTATACAAATTATTAAGAAGGCATAGTGGATAGGGTAGGACTAGTGGCATGGACCTCTATCCACCTTAGAAAAAGCCAAGCCTTATTCTCAAGTACAAAATGGAATTTCCCTCCAATCCTCCCTGCAGACAAGGAAATGGTTTCATTGATGAGAGCAATCAGGGAGTAATTATTTTTTTTTTACCTCCACTGAATGGAGCCATATGCCAAACTGGTTCAGACAGATACACCTCTGATTGTGAGATACAGTATTGTGTAGCTTCCAGAGAAACCTTATCTGGATTTGGAAGAAGGTAAATGTCTGTACAGTGCACCCGCATCATATGCAGGCATGCTATATGCAGCTTTCAGCTTACACTGAAAGTCACGAGACAAAAAGGAAATGGTGTGCATGCCTGTGCGCATGCACGAGCCTCATTAGTTTCAATGGGGCTCAAACACATGCAGAACTTGCCTTGTGCAGCGGGGTCTAGAACGGATCCTCCATGTAAGGCAAGGCCTCACTGTACTTAATTGTCTTTGTCAGCTCCTTTGATCTACTGCCCAGACTGATTATGGGGTGATGCAGACCAGCAGCTTGAAGTAGCCAGCCCCAGTCACCCCGATTGGCTGGGGACTGCAGAGACCACATGACCTGCTCTGAACGTAGGCCGCTGCCACAGTCCCAAATGGGCCACTGGCAAGAATCACTTTTTCTACACACCTTTTTCCAGTGGCTTTGGGCCACCTTAGGCAGCCCAGGAGCAGCTTCCAGACAATCTAGGGGTGTGCATCCCACTCCAGGAGTAGCTGGAAGCCACTCTTTTGGGCTCGTGTATTTTGGGACTAAGAATCATTATCAATGCACACAAGGCATGTTCACATCTGCCCTTTTGCACAGAGGAACAAGCCCTGCACTCATCACGTTAAGCACGTTTTTGTTTTGTTTTTGAACCCCCCATAGAACAACATCGAGGCCATGTTTTGTCCCAACCAGAGGCATTCCCTTCACTTTATGAAACATCGCCCAAGTTAGAAAGAGGTTAAATATAGAGACAAAGAGAGAGAGTCTCTCTGAGACCATCTTCCTTTCCTTCTGCAACCCCAGTTTTCAGAAATCCATAATCTTATGAACATTGGAGGGTGAGGAAATCAGTGTATGAACTTTATCACATGTGGGGGAAATTGGAGGTTTAAACGGGAATTATCCAGTGATAGTCACAGAATCGTGGTTATGATTTTCACATGCATCATGATTAAAAATGACTTATCCCGGGAATAACCAGGGAATAACAAATCATTCATGTGGAAATCACTCAAAGAGGGGAAAGGAGAAGGGATAATTCTTCTCCACTTCTAGTCTTCTACAACACAATCTTGAAAAAACCAGAGATATGAAAACCTCTCATTGAGTTTCCTCCCAGGGACATTTTTTTTTTATTTTGCATCAGGCTTCAAGTCATTTTAGACTGGATACAGACCATCTGAAAGAGGCAACTGGGAGCCGCGTCTCTTTTCCGCATAACCACACCACAGCAACCAAATTGTGCGGCGCAGCTACGCAAAAAGAAAAGGAGCATTGAAAAGCGGCTCCTTTTAGTACTGCCACAAACTGCCTGTGGTGGCATGAGCATGTCGCTGCTGCACGTGCCCATCTGGAAGGCACGCAGCACTGACGTCACAGCTGTAAGCGCTGTGTATATGATGCTGCACAGCTGTGATGTCCTGGTGATGTCCTAAGGTTGTGAAGCATCTGGAAACGGCGCCTCAAGGCAACCCTAGCATGTCACCAGGACATGCTAAAGGGCCTGTTTGTACAGGGCCTTCGTTTCTTCCAACTAAATTTATAGAATTTTCTTTTTGCATTTCACTTGTGTAATGCATTTCTTTCTACAGTTTACCTAATTTACACCACTTGACTAAAGTGTATTGCTATTGTTGTTTTTCACTTATACCTACTTTAGCTATTGCATTTTAAAATATATCGATTGTTGTGTCTAACAAACGCGTAACAAGCCTCAAAAATGTTAAAAAGATTAAGGCAAGGTGCATGCTATCTTATAAAAATACTATTTTTATTGGAACTATTTAGTCTAGTGAAACGTCTTTCCAGTCCTGGGGGGCGGGAATAGTCAAATTTGGTAGTGCAGGTAGAAAATCAGATGGAGGGCATTGGTGACCAGCATTCATAGCAGTCCATATGGGAGGCCTCCGAGGGCCAAAATCCAATCTGAGTGTTGCCAATATGTACCTTAAAACAAAGGGTATTGTTGGTTATAATCCTAATACATATGTAAAATTTCTTCCTTTTGGGCAGAAGAAGGGACACATTGCAAACAGAGGTGTAAAAGGGAAGCAGAATGAACCATTATTGTTTTTCTTCTATAGTTCAAGTCCCATACTCTGTCAATCTAGCAATTTACACATTTATGGCAAGTTATCATACACATCCGACTAAGGTGAGATGTTTTCATCTGTGTCATGAGGCATTCAATGACCCTTGATTTGAGCTTAGAAATAGTATGATGGGAAATCAAGAGCCAAGATGAATTCCAATTGGTGTTGTAAAATCAGACTTACTGAGGTGAAAGGGACATGCTTGGCAATTGATATGGCTGCCAGCTGGGAGACCGCAGGTGTGCATGCTACTGAACAACTGCTTGCTGAGTAACATTTGATTTTCCAGTCTACCTCAGAGACAGAAAAGCAGGTTTTCCTTATTCTGGCTATTACCTTCCTCCCAATCTCCAACTGAGCAGATTCTGGCAAATGTAGACATGGAAAGGGAGCTAGGATTTAATCATCGCAAACCAATGTAGGCAGAACACTTGTGGATCTGAGAACAATGCCCTGAACCTGATATCATGACAGTGCTTTTAATTCAAATCAGTTCAGTAAAGATGAGTTTGCAATGAAAATGCCATCAATCTCAACCAGAACAGAAATGGGACCAAGAGGGGCTGGAGTAATAGAACATAATATTGGCTAATTCCAATAACGCAGAAAGGCTGAAGTAGTAGAACATAGATTGGATTAGGCCCTCTAGATCAGAGACTATAAAGCTTTGCCCCTCTAACGTTTTGACCTGCAACTTCTATGAGCATCCAGCGTGACCAATGGTAAGTACTAAAGCATCGGAGATGCTAGAGTCCCTGCTACTGCTCTTGATACACTGTATTTGGACACTCCAAAAGAAAAAAGTTGCAATGATGCTACATGATGGCACAAATAAGCTTTATTCATAATTGGATAGTCTAACTGGCTATTTGTGGAGGGACTCTAAAAGCATGATTCTACCTTGTTTAGCAGGAAGGTCTGCAGAAGAATGGTGTTTTGTTGATGGGAATTATGGATTTTTCCACAGTCAATGACTCTGCCCAATCATATTTCCTGACTACATGGAGGACTTCAACCACATCCAGTTGAGAGCACATATCATTCTTCTTCAGATCTTCCTGATCAACACAGGAAGGCTGATGGTAGCAGGGGGGAGTAATGCATCAAGATTGCTCTCCAGAACAATAGGGATAGAATAGCAAACTGTCCCAGCGATATGTATCCCAAAGTACATATACTAAAAACTAATGAAGATACAAAAAAAAAAAAAACAAACACCTTTATATATCAAAATATATTAATATGCGTTAACACCAACATCTAATGATAGACAATGAAATATTTAATCACCACACATATAGCTACCAATGAAATTGCTAATGAAAAGTCCAAATCTTCCAAAGTTCTACTGTAAATTAAATATGGCAGCAGCTAAATGTAGGGGGGAAATCCTCTTCTCAATGAGTGCATACAGTTCTGTGGAATCTTTGTCATCAGATATGATTATAAGATAAGTTACTAATCAATGGCAAGAGGCAATAATTCAAATAAATGGCAATAATGCAGGTCAAGAAGGAAGCAAGGTAGCACAGGTAGCAAGGCAGCTACCTCTGGAGTTGTACAGCCGTTTCGACATCAAGGTCTTCTTCAGTTGAGACAATAGACATCTCTGAATTTCAAAATTATAAATTATAAAGTACTTTTCCATTATTCTAAATATACAAAATGAACACTATTAAATACAGACTAATCTTATATATAATATAGGTTAATACAGATTAACTTTATATATAAAAAGAAAAAAATTGCCGCCGTTAAGTCCCTACATTGGGAGAAAGGCAGGATATAAGAAAATAAATAAATGAATGATTCCTCACTGATTTAGCAAGCTTATCTCTCCCTTAAGACATGCCCTTTTGCATGCAGCAAAATCAGTGAGTGTTATATATTGTATCTGTTGGTGATAATATACATTCTATTCCTAATGATATACAGGTGACTCTTTCATGTTGCAACAATTCTTAAAGAGACATACAACTTTGCTTACATCTAAACTGAAGCTCCAAACACAGAAACTCTAAGATCAGGCTGTATTTCATTGTCATCAAATACCAACACATGCTTCAAGAATTATACAATGCAATTCTCTACACTATGATGATAATACAGTGGTACCTCGGGATACGAAATACCCAGGTTACGAAATTTTCGGGATACGAAAAAATCCCATAGGAAATCATTGTTCCGGGTTACAAATGTTTTTTCGGGATACGAAGAAAATTTTTGGTGCTTTTTTCGGCTTTTTCGCACGAAACGCGGCTTTTCCCCATTAGCGCCTATGGCAATTCGGCTTACGAAGGCTTTTCGGGTTACGAAAGCGGCCGCGGAACGAATTAATTTCGTAACCCGAGGCACCACTGTACCATGAAACACATACTTTTATAATTGTCCAGAGTTCAAATTTAACCCCAGAACAAAATGAACAAAACAAGAAAGGAGCAGAGAAGAGGGTCTCCATTCATTCCTGCTCACATGGATATCCATGTTATAGAGTGCAACAGAAGAAGCATAGATAAAAGGTTTCATTCTGAACCCCATAGATATCCCTAGCAAGTGAACCTTTGTGTTTCCTGCCCTTAATGTCCTAAATATCCAACATCACCACAAGTTTACATAAATTATACTCTTTGACTCAGGCTGTGAACACAGCCATTCACCCCCATAAACAGAAGACAGGGATAATTACATTATCCCTCTCCTGTAGTTCCTAATTAATAATTGCAACACTTACTTAATTACACCAGTTGTAATTGTGTGGGGGGAGGGTCATATCTTTCCACTTCTTTAAAATTTTGATTAAGAAAATTCAACAACTCTCACAATTATGCAGCCTTCTGCATTTATTAGCACAGCAGGCACTGTCAAATGCTTGTCAGCAATTTGCATGTCATTTGCTGCCAGAGCAGTGTCCTTTACATGAAAGTTCTTTTCAATCAGGGAAATCACGTAAGCCTAACATTCTGCTACCATGTTGGTAATAATATATTGCAACACAAAGCAATCCTGGTCACAGTGCTTCCAATAAATATAAATCAATTCAAACCCACGCTCCAATGAATCAATCCAAAATGGCTTCAGCCTTAGCCAAGTTTCATTTACTATTTTCTCCAAATTACACTTGTTCCACACATTGTCTGTACTAAAGCATCTCGTAAAGTACTAGAAGCAGAGGTAGAATTTTTTTTACAAGGTTTCTATCTTAACAAAGCAAAGATATTTACCAAAGCCTGTGTTCTAAAAATGATAGTTTTATTAAAGATGAGCTTTCAAGAACCTATGAAACCTTCTCTGGGGGAAGTTTGGAAATATGAAGTCAAAACCTTTTAATGTTTTCAAATAGAATTTTACACTCAGGATTGTTTGAAAACACTGAAATTCTGGACCATGCCAACAACTATCAGGTCAGAGTGCAGAGGGAAGCCATTGAAATCCACAAATACCTGGACAACTTCAAAAGGAAAGAAAAAACCCTTAAAGTGAACAAATTTTGGCTACCAGTCCTGAAAAACAGGAAAATTAGGACTCAGCAAATGCAAATGAAAAACTGCATTCTGAACATATAGTCAGATTTCCAAAATCCTAACTACTTCTGGACCCTTTCACACTACACAATTATAGCACTATTATTTCACTTTAACTACCATGGCTACTTCTTGTGGAGCCTTGGGGTTTGTAGTTTGAGGAGGCTTTAGATCCCTCTGTCTTAGGCCTGTTACAGACTGCCAAAATAAAGCTGCTTCAGGTCTCTTTGGAGGTATGCTATTTAAATGATGCATGGGTCCTAAGGGTCCAGAGGTCGCACCAAAGCCACACTCCATTCCTAAGCACTGGAGTGCAGATTTGGTGCAGCTTCTGGATTCTTAGGATGCATGCTTCATTTAAACAGCATACCTCCAAAGAGACACAAAGCAGCTTTATTTTGGCAATCTGTAACAGGCTTGGAATTCTAAATGCACCTCCCTAAAACTTGAAATCTCAAAATTCCATAGGATGAAATCAAGGCAGTTTTTTAATTGTGTAGTGTATAAGGAAACTTTGGCTAAAAGAAGAGCTCAGCAGAGCCAAAAGCCCACATTGCTCTATTAGCAAAGGGGAGAAGGGGTGTGAAGATAATGTTTTGTTCAACAGTATTTTCCAACACAAAGGTTCTAGAAAAAACTGAACTGATATCACACAATCTTCTTTCAATAGTGGTAGAAATTCGATGCACATGCATTGTCTTGATATGTTTATCCTTGTAGCAAAGTTTAAAACCAATTTTGGTTCTTAATCGGTTTTCTTAAACAATGAGATACTAAAATGAGGAAGAATCATAGGCGCATTACAGACCGCCCCTTTGGGGCGGCCTGTAGGCGCTTCTTTCCCCGCCGGATCGAGGCCTCAGCTGCCAGAACAGTAGCCTCCAAGGCCCCAATCCGCCTCTTTCCAGGCCGCAGGGAAGCAGCAAAAGGCCGCTTCTCCGCGGCCTGGAAAGGGGTGTCCTTGGGGCTTCATGCCCCAAGGACACCCAACAGTGGTGGGGAGGAGGATAAAGGGGCTGCTTGGCCCCTTTCTCCCTTGTGTCACTGGAGCAGCCATCTAAAGGCTGCACCAGCGATGCAAATTGCGGAAGGAGCTCCATTTCGGAGCTCCTTCTAGCACCGCGGAAAGGGCACTCTATGCGCCCTAGCGTGGAGCAAACCATTTGGAGGCGGCACGTTCGTGACGTCATAATGGCAGCCCCTATGTGTATAGGGCACCGCCATTTTGTAAGTCCTGGGGATGTACTAGGGTTAGGTGCGTGCATAAGGCCCACACTTCCCTAACCATAGTACGTCCCCAGGACGTATTTTATGCCCGTCTATAACGGGCCATAGATACATTTTTGTATTTGCCATTGTCGGCCTCTAAGGCTGAGAAATTGTGGCTTGCACAAGGTCACCCAGTGGGTTGCCATGGTTGGGCAGCAATTTGAACCATGGTCTCATATAATCCTAGTCCAATATTCAAATCACTACATTATGTTAGCCTGTATCTAGATAGGCCATCAGGTATCACTGCTAAATTTTTATATTGATTTTGGTGGTATCTGAGACTAGCTTGCTATGAACCTAGTTGTTCCTTTCCTTATTTTCCCAGTCCAGATCAAAAGCTGAATAATGTTCTGTAACAGTATTCTGTTCTGTATTGGCAAGATTTCTTCAGAGTAGGTTTGCTATTGCCTTTCTCTGAGACTAAGAGAGTATGATTTGCCCAAGATTACCCAGTGGGTTTCCATGAGTGAATGGAGGTTTGAACTCTGGTCTCCAGAGTCCTAGTGCCGCACTTAAACCATTACACCATGCTGACTTTTAAACTGCCACCAAAAAACACACACAAAAAACAAAACAAAAACAAAGCAACCTGAAAAGGAGGTTTGGTGGATTGTTTAAAAAGCAGCCCCAAATTATCCAGAATACTCATCCAAAAAGTAGTTTTAGAAGAATCAAGGGAATATTATCCATCATGCTAAAATGAATGTTACTGGTTGTTCAGTTATTTTAAAATTAATGCTTTTGGTACCACTGTTATCTTATCCTGACACATTCCAGGTAACAGTGGTACTGTTTAACACATGACTGTCCAAGCTTCATTTATGAACTACTAGTTCTATCGTTAGTCTCCCCCCTAACCCCCAAGGAGTCTTATTGAATAAATGGGATATGCCTACAAATTGACTCACCATTCAAAATTAATTCTGTCAATCTACTCTAATTGGAACTGATCAATAAGATTCAGGTCAGAGGTGGAGACCACCATCATGCTGTCTATTTCTGTTTCAGATCAAACACCCTTAAGGTAGGACTGGGCAAACCTTCCACCAGTTCCCAAAGCCTTCCAAATTTTTATTTTTAAAAAAAAAAATGGTGCAAGCTCATTATTTTTAAATTTGCAAAAACAGCCCCTCACCCACCCATCACAGAAAGCCCCTCAGAACCCCAGGGCCCTGAAATATATCTACATTTATCAGAGTCAAAATGGCAACAGGAAATGACATTGTATCACTTCTCATCACCATTTTGGGAAGCACTGCAATGAATATAGAGGTACAGTATCTAGAAGCCCTGGTGAGAGAACTATGATCAATAAGGTGAGAGTCATAGCAGAGAAAGTGGCTTCTAGTCCCCATGAAATTGTCCATCCCTTCCTTAGGTAAAAGGACTCCTAAGTGTACATGCAGCTCCCAGCCTGATTTTAGAGTCCTATGGTCCCATTTTGAAAGCCCCCATCTTGATTTCAAAAGGTGTCTTTCAAGGATCAGATCAGGTTTTTGTAAGAGTATCTGTTACTTTCCTAGCAGACCACTAGGTAGAGAAGAAGGAGCAAGAGAAGAGGGTGAGACAGAGAAAGAAAGATATATAGAGAAGGGAGGAAAGGAACAGACTTATCTCTAACAGATAATCCCGTGGCACATGCGGGAGCTATTTGCAACCCATGAATTTACATGCGAAGGCAGCCAGTAGCTTCCCTGTCATGAGTGCAGTGAAGCTAGTTTGAGTTTTGTTGCACACTAAAGGCACTATCCAAGGTGCTGAAACCTATCCACCAAACATGTTTAGTACATTAGATAATTGTTCCTAAAGAAGGCACTTTACAGACTGCCCAAAAGGGCAATCTGCCGGTGCCAGTGTTTGCTGCACCAGGGAACCACAACGGACAAACCGTGTGATTCCCTGACACAGCAAAAAGAACCCACAAAAAGTGGGTTCTTTTTGTGGCACAGTTATGACGCCGCAAGGCGCCAATGGCGCACTTGCAGCATCATTTCAGCGCCATGCCATGTGGACGCTAAGCATCTGCTACATCAAAATGGTGGCGGCCATGTAGAATGGGCGCCTCCATTTTGTATGTGCTCAGCACGTACTAGGGTTAGAGGCGTCCGGAAAGGACGCCCCTTCCTAACCCTAGTACATGCTGAGCACGTACTTTTTGGCGGTGTGGAACCCGCCGAAGAGACATGAGACATCTGAATGGAAGGCCACCATCCGTTTGCCATATTAAGGGCTCCTTGGGGTTTCACAACCACATTTTTTTCCTTCTTAAGAGATGCAAATTTGGTAACACCGGAAGCTTTTTTAAAATTTTATTTTAGATGGTTCTCTTTCACCATGTTGAAAGGAACAAACTATTATTAAGTTGCTACTAATGTAATATACACATAGCAGTGTGTAATATGCAGCTAAGGGGAATGTAACATGCCACATTTTGCCACTGTATAAGAACTAGCAACAATGGATCACTTTTAGGAAAAGTATGCAAACATGTTAGCTTTTAAAGTAATGTTTCCAATCTCTTGAGGAGAAAATATTTGGCTAATGGCCTCTTGTGTTTTCTCCTTACAGACAAGTGATATTGTAGATTAAATGATTGTCTTAAAGTGAAATAATTCCTATATTAACCTCTTCTAGTAATATCGATTGATGCATAGCAGGGTTTTTACGTTTTCCACCTACAACAGTTCTCTTTATTTTTACAGTAATTGCAAAGCTCAGGTTCTGGGATATACAAAGTAATCCATCTCACATACTAAAATGCTTTCCCCTGGAGTCAGGAAGACGCATGGTTTACAAATACAATGAAAGTTTAAGAAAGGTGTGACTTGGGTGGGAACTATGTGGCTCTCTAGATGTTGTGGAACTGCAGTTCCTAGCATTCCTCAACACTGACTGTGCCAGCTAGGACTGCTGGTAATTGAAGTTCAGCGACACGAGGCAGGAAGCATTATTCCCATCTTTAACGTAGAGGGTGCCTTTCCATTGTCACTATATCAGTACAACTAGCCTCACACATCCAGGACTATGTTAGCAGGGCACAATGTACATAGATCTTTTAGTAATTTTGGGGCCTTAAAACAGGTGTGAGAAGAAATACATAGCCCATATATGGTTGGCTGGCACTCCCATCACAATTCAACTCCCTCGGTTAACTAGGTCTGAAATGGAAAAACAACTGGAAGGTTGTGCATTTCTCACCTTATGCATTGCCTCCTAGTGCTGAGAATCAGCCATTCTTTCTGGTTGATACTTAGGCTCCATGTCCTATGAGTAGCAAGATGGAGTTAAAATCATGTAAATTGGAAGATGTTTCTGCCAGGCATTTTCAGCAAAACTGTCAGAATGAAGGATGAGCCTACCCATTAGAGCAGCCAAGGAATTCGAAGAAACTCTGCTGGAATAACCCTGAAAAGGAAAAAGGTGGCAAATGCTGTAAGGTTTTGTGGGGTGAGGGGGGAGAGTAGTCATGTTTTTAGGAACACAGAAAGTATTCTTGATTTACTTTTGCCCTTTTGAATGTACTGAAATCTGTGGGTCTACATGTTAGAAACACTTCCTTTAAATAATGATGGGCATATCACAGGAATGTTGACATACAGACATACATTTTACATTCTGGTCTTTACATTACTGTGCAATCCAGTGCAAACTAATGTTCCACTTAGTCTTGAGCAAGCACACAGACTGCAGCCTTAAAGAAGTGGCCTAATTTAATAATAATAATTTGTTTTATTTATATACCGCTATTCCAAAGATCATAGCAGTGAACAGCAAGTAAGCTAATTAGCAAGTAAGACTTGTTGCTACAGGGATTTAAATGTTGTGCATTTTAAATTTTAAGGTTTGTATTTTTAATGTGGTATATTTTAATTCATAACTCATAATTCATAACTGTTTTAACTTTTGAAATTGTTTAATTGTTTTTTAAATTTTATATTTATACTTTTAAATTTCGTATTGTTTTTAAATTGTATTGTTTTTTAAGAAAATTGCTGTTAGCCACATTGAGAGAAAGGCAGGATATAAGAATATTATTATTATTATTATTATTATTATTATTATTATTATTATTTTATGCCTTGTCAGCAGTGATCTGCCACATACTCTCAGTGAGCTTTTTCATCTTAAACATGTTGGTTATGCACTCATTCTGTGGCTGCTCAGTTTATGAAACAACAACTGCTTCTGCTTCTGCTTATTATTATTATTATTATTATTATTTAAATCCCACTTTTTTACTGAGATTGGGACACAAAGAGGCTTGCAAGTTAAAACAGTACAATTAAAAACATACAAAAATGCACATTAAAATAGTATGAGATTAAAATTTTCCATATTTCTAATGGATATGAAACTTTTCTGTATTCCTCGCATATTTCACGAATCATATTTTAAGCACTATCCAAACCAGTCAGCCTATGTCCACAATCACATTGCATAAAATGTCTTTCATTGTTTTGTTTTTTAAAAAACTTTCCTTGCAAAATTACACATCTTCAAAAAAATGTAAACACAGAGGTGTACATAAAGAATCAGTTCCCCCAGAATAAATGGATGCTTCCTTAGATGTACCACCGATTACATCATGTACCGGTGTGTGAGAGACAGATTTACAATCAGCTACACAGTGTACATCTAATTCAAATACTTGATCTCTGAGCACTCATAATATATGACAACAATTGCTGGTTTCTCTCTCTCTCTCTCTCTCTCTCTCTCACACACACACACACACACACACACATCCAGGCAAGTGTATAGAAGATTGCAGTCATACATCACAAATACACACCAAACGAACTTTTCAGTTTGATAATTTTGTGATCTACAGTGTGTGGCCCGGCTGTAAATTTATCTCATGCATCAAGGCATGACATAATGGGCAATAGGTTTTTAAGAGTCTCTGTTTAGTTCCTTTCCTCATTCTTCCCTTCACATTTGCTGCAACACAACAACCAAAAAGAAAGAACAAACCAAATGAAATGAAACACATGAAATAAAATGAAGTAATGGAGTGAAGATGAAATAAAATAAAGGAGTTTTTAACACATTTTGAATCCCAAAGCATAAGAATGTAAAGCATACAAAGTATGAATTTAAAACCACAGATTCTTCAAAACCTTTTCATTTGTGAACTTCATTCACAATTAAGACAAGTCTTGATGGTGTTAGTTGTAAGAACATCAGACAAAAAATGCATTTCCTTATAAATGTGGCTAAACTGCAGAAAGGTGGGAATATGATGTGTATGATACACCCTGTGGATGAGACATTTTCAAGAACCCCTGTCCCCAGCTCACATGCTGAGGCCTTGCAGATCCAGTCCTGTGCCTTCCCTGATCAAATCAAACCATCTAGCATATGGTTTTCCTCCCTGTCTATTGCCTTCAACCTTTCCTAGCATTATTGTCTTTTCTAATTATTCATTTTTACTCATGCTGTGACCACAGGATGACAGCCTCAGTTTAATCATCTTGGCTTCCAGAAAGAGTTCAGGCTTTATCTGTTCTAGGACCCATTTGTTTGTCTTCTTGGCTGTCCATGGTATCCTCAGCACTCTTATCCAGCAACACAGCTAAGATAATAATAATAATAATAATAATAATAATAATAATAATAATTTGTATTCTGCTTTTTCCACAAAGGAATCAAAGCAGATTCCAACAGTATAAATAAAACATCAAACAATTAAAAATTACAATTTATAAACCCCAACCCTCCCCCCAGTCATAAAAGATGAATTGATTTTAATCATATCAGCTCTTTTTTTTTACTGGCCAGCTCTCACATCTGTACATGGTGATGGGAGTACAATGACTTGGATGATACCCACTTCAGTATTCAGAGTTATGACTTTACACTTTATGATCTTGTCCAGTTCTTTCATAGCAGTCATTCTCACTCCTTGTCTTTTTTTCTGAATTTTTGGCAGCAGTGTCCATTCTGATCAATATGTGAACCAAAGTATGGGAACTCTTCAATTATGTCAATTTTCTCATTCTCTGGGATGAATTCTTATAGATCTTCCATGATAATTATTTTTGGGTTTTTTTAAATGTTTATCATTAATCTAACCTTGGCGCTTTCCTCCTTGACCTCCTTCAGTAACTGCTCCAGGCCTTTATTTATTTCTGCTAGTAGTATTGTGTTGCCCGGATATTTTAGGTTGTTACTGTTTCTTCCTCCTATCCTTACTTCTTCTGCCTTTGAGTCTAAGCCTGCTCTGCATCAAATATTTACAGCATACAGACTAAATATATAGGGTGATAGTATGCAGCCTTGTCTGATCCCTTTGTCTACTGGGAACTACTCTGTTTCTCTGTATTATGTCTTCATGGCAGCCTTTTGCCCTGAGTATGCATCAGGACAATCAGATATCATGGTACTCCTGATCCTTTAAGTGCAGGCCATAGCTTTTTCTGATCTATGCAGTCAAAGGCTTTGCTGTGGTCAGTTTTCTTCTGGAATTCTCTGGTAAGCTCCTTTGTTCATTTTATGTTTGCTATGTGATCCCTAATGCTTCTTCCTTTCTTAAATCCAGCTTGCACCTCAGAGATTTCACACTCCATATATGGGAGAAGTATGTGCTACAGAACTTTGAGCATGATCTTGTTTGCAATTGATGTGATCTTTTTTCCTCCTATTTTATAGACGGAAATATATATATTGATTGCTTCTAATCTGTGGGTCACTGCTTTGTCTCACACATTTGTTGGCAAATTTTACTTAAAACCAAACTTGACTATCTCTATGGATATTCTGTGCATATCTTTCCTTAAAATAATATGATTATTTGTGTTGTTTCAGTTGTGAAAAGGCTCATACAATTCTGAAAATTTTGGTGTGCATCTTCAATCTTCTAGATTTACATGTATGGCATGTCTGAATTTGGCATTAAAAAAGCACTTGGACTTGGCTAATTTCTCCTACATAATGCTCTTAACATAGAAATATACTTTCACACAGGGAGACAATAGGAATAGTGCAAACTGAATAGCCAATGTGCTGCATAAGAAGTCCCATTTGGGAGGAGAAAGATAGGACAGAAAGTCAGTCAGTCAGTCAGTCAGTCAGTCAGTCAGTCAGTCAGTCAGTCAGTCAAATAACTGGTCATTCTGCACAGCATATAATCTGTCTAAAAAGAGGGAACCATGTTCATTTCCTGGTCATTATAAACACTCTCCAACAACCTTCAGGGAATACACATATTTTGACCCTGTTTTTTGCATTCTCTAGGAATTATGCATAACTTCACTGCTGTGCCTTGAGACATGCCAGCACTCTTCAGATTGATGACACAACATAATTCTTGCAGAAAGTAATGAGAAGGGAGGCGGGAAAGTAATGTCAGAATTGGCCTTCAGATTTCTCCTTGTCAGTGGTGTTCAAAGGTTTATGAAGCCCTTGAAACTGTAGAACCCATTGGCTCTGAAATATCAAATAAGCATTGATCCATCTATTCATCCATAATGATTTTTCTGAACCTTCCCATAGACGCACATTTGGATTTATCAATACTAGCAGTAATGATAGAGGAATGATTTACAAAGACATACCAAGTAGCTAAGATACAGAGCAAGCAGATATCATGTACCTTTCCTCTACCTTATGTCTCTCAAATTCACTTCATGACCTCCTTACTTTACTTTTTCCTTCGTAATTTAAATCACCTCCTTCTATTTCTGGTCAGTGATGGATCTAAGAGGAGATTATATATGTATTGTTACAAATTCTCCATCTTTGTATGGCAATTTTGTGAGGTGACTTGGATTGTACAGCATCCTCTCCCCATTTCTTTTCTTTTTGATACAATGACAAGCACTATTGCAACCCACCTGGTGCTTCATTAGGCCGGAGCACAGCCTACAGCTTACAATTTTTTTAAACAAAAGAACAGGATTATTTGTAACACCACAAAGCTCCACCAGTGTCTTCAGTGATAGATCTCTAATCTGCACTACATAAATAATGCCATTTGATACTGCTAGTACATTGCCAAGGCTCAGTGTTATGGGACTCTGGGATTTATTGTTTTGTGAGATATTTAGTCTTTGTCAGAGAGTTCTGGTGGCACAACAAACTACAAATCCCCAAATTCCATAGCATTGAGCCATGACAGTTCAAGCAGTGCCAAACTATTAATTCTGCAGTGTAAATGCAGTACTGGATAAGAGTAAAACCTTGAGCAGAGTCACTGTCTTACTGATGTAGGAGCCATTACTAATTCTGCTTATCTTGGTTAGTGTGGTGCCACTCTTTTTGCAAGTATGAGGAATGGTTAGCCTTTCTCCAACCCTGAAACATGCAACTGGGGCGGGTGGGGGTTAATCCCAGTTAAACAGGAAATCCTGTTCCACCTTCTCAATTCCAAAGATAGGAAGAATGATATGTAGGTGCAGTAGGAATATCTGATCACTGATTACCTTGACTTGATCCAAGGCACCTAGAAAATATGGGCTATGCAAGGCTATGTAGGTAGGTGAGGCAAGAAAAAGACAAAGTTTTGGTTTAGCCAACTCTCTCTCTCTCTCTTTGTGTGTATACAATAGAACTAGGGAATGCATGCCTTTGCTCCATTTGAATTGATACATAAAGGGTATTTTTCCCACTGGGAATTCTTGGAATACTAATCCCAGCTAATGTTTGAGAGACCCTTCCATTTGCAGTGGCCACATACACTGCCTCTTTGAAGGCAGGAAAAGAAAACAGCAGATGTCGATACCCTGTCAATGAATACTTTTGAGCATTTTGGAAGCAGTCAAAGAAGAAGCTTCTAGTGGAGTAACTAAGCCCCTTTACAGACAGGCGTAAAGTATGGACGTACTAGGGTTAGGAAGAGTGCGTGCCTTACGCACACACCTGACCCTAATACGTCCCCAGGACGTACAAAATGGCGGCGCCCGTTCCACACGGGGTCCGCCGTTATGACGTCACGAATGCACCGCCTCCTAACGGGGCAGCGCGGACGCAATGTCTTTGCACCGCATGAGGGCGCATAGAGCACTCTTTCCGCAGCGCTAGAACGAGCTCCGAAACGGAACTCCTTCTGCGATTTGCGTCGCTGATATTAAATGTTAGATTATTAGGGTCAATGGATCAGTAGAACATATAAGTTATTTATATCTAATTTTATTAAAATATATACTCTAAAATATCAGTGAAATCTATGGCTATCTGGATTTATATGAATATTCTGGAATCATGTCATTTTAAAATTAATAATAAATATTTTGTTTAAAAATCATCTTGTGTCCTAATGGTGACATGCTTTTAGCTAATTAGTTTACTTTGGGGTTATTAAACAGTAAGACTTAGGTCTTCATTCCATGTTGTGAGGATCGAAGATTTATACAGCCACATACACATTTCCCCTTATGCAGAGACAATGATCAGGGTAGCAACCATTTAGCTGTAGGGAATGATTTTTTTTTGTGGGGGGGGGGGGGGGGGGGAATGCTTAAATTAAAATGTAATCTTCAGGAAAGAAGAGCTGACTTTCCAAATAAGGCTTGTGTTATACTCAAGGGAAGCAATTAGATGCAAAGCAGGACACCTGGTATGACATTAATGAGCTTCAAGTTCTGTTGTTATCAAGCATCAAGGACTCTGCTAGAAAATTAGCCCCAAACTTTAATTAAATTTGTTGGAACAACTACATTTCCCATATTCTTATTAATATTATGTTTTGGGAATGTATTTTAAGAAGGAACTGAAGAACACGATAGCTTTACCAGACTTCTTTCATCTTGATCACTGAAGTAGGATGAAGATGAAGCATTAGCTCAATGGTTGCACTGTGCTGGACTGGGGATGCCCAGGTTGAAACTTACCATGCAGCTGTGTTGTTCATTTGGCAACCTCAGATGAGTCACTCTCAGCCAGATTATAAAGTTATTGTGAGGGTAAAATGGTGTGGTGTGGAGAGATAACGCTTTGTGCGTCATGGAAGATGGAATGTAAACATAATAAATGAAGGGAGGGAAGAAAGGAAGGAAAGGAGTTAATTGCCTTTCTATCAAACTAACCAAAAATACCTGATATAATATGCAATCAAATTAAAATTGAAGAAAATAACTTAGTATAGGAAATGTCGAAGAATTTTAAAGGGGCTTTCATCTCATGGCTCAGTGTTACTAATAAGGTAATCCTTCCAAGGTAACTAGTTCCAAAGGAAAATTCCCACCAAGGAGAATGTTGTGTTGCCCCAGACCCACATCCAGAGCAAGGCCTTTCTCATGGGTGTTGAAAGAGACAAGAGATTCAGCTGGGAAGAGATCATTCTATAGAACTTTGTGTGTTTGCCTGATCATGCAGTCCCATCCTTGCTTTTTATCCTTACTTTTTATAGACTGTCATTTGTTTATACTCTCTAATCTGCCTGTACATGAACCTATTTTGTGTTTTAAATTGGAATTTTGTAATTGTGCTGGCCAAATGGCCGTAATAAAGTTATTATGTTATTTCTATAGAACTGTTAGACTCAGTGAAGACTATTTAAGGGTTTAAAGTGAGGTTGGGTATCACATCTTCTTCTAAATGTTGTTGCACTGCCAGCTGTGAGGAATGTTGGGTGTTGAAGTCCAACAATATCTGTAGGATTTCAAGATTCCCATTCCTGCTTTAAGGGAAAGATACCATTGAAGTATTCTGCTGAAGATTTGAATGTCAGTAGTAAATAATATGAAGTTATGTAGTAGCATTACTCTTTTTTAAATATTTCAGAAGTATTTGCAATAATATTTATCAAGTAACCTTCCTGTTTCTATACCTGCTGTAATAAGGAACCTAAAAAAATAACTTTAATGTTTGCCTTAGGTATCCTAGAGATGTGAGGACCAATCCACCTTTTCTGAAGAATTTCACTGGATTGTGGAAATGTGAATAACATACCATTAAATCTCTCTGAATTGTTGCTTGAGGAATGTCTTACTGAAATTTTCACATAGAATTACAACTCTGTTAAATATTAAGCCCAAAATCAAAGGAATAAGTCAATCAAGGAAATGGGAATGACAGTGCACAAAAGTTAGGCCTGGTACAGATGGTGCAGAAGCGCCATCCTTGGGCCAAAACTAGGGCTGGGGAGTGCACAGCAACTCATTTTGCCGCTTCTCAGTGGCCTAGAAAAGCACTGGATTGGGGCCTCTGGGCTTCCGGTGAGGCTGTTCTGCCCCCAACCCGGTGCGGAAAGGGGTGGTTGCAGACCGCCCCTTTTCCGCATTCTGTACTGGACCTTGGTCTTCTAGGATGTGGATAGAAACTGATACGAAATGGCAATAGTAAGATGTTCACTACTGAAATGACCTATTGCTTAATTTGAAGTAGTTATTTAGTCTTTCATTGTTTTAATTACTGCATTGAGCCATATGCTATTAAATAAAGCCACCTAGGAAGGGAATGTAACTGAAAGCTAACCTATTTTATCATGGCTGTATCTAAATAGTATACTCCTATATGGTTTTTTTCCCCTTGAATAATACTCTGAAAGCTGTTTAGGATGTCCAGGATCATAGAGCTCAAATGATCTCTAAGTGCCATGGGGTGTAATTGCTGTTTCCTTCAGCTTGTGACCTTTTGTATGATTTCACCTTTCACACAGCTTGAAGAGAAAAATACTTGTTCTTTCAAGTTTATATAGTGCGCAGAGCTACTTTTCAGATAGTTCCGAGTTATGCATGGTGTGGGATACAAACACATGTATCCGTGTTATGCATGGTGTGGGAATAAGCTAATTCAGAATATTTATGAATCATCACTCAGGTGAAAGATATCAAGGCAATGTGTATAATAACAAAACCATTACTTCAAAAAAAGAACAAAAACAATTATTACAATTAAAACTAGGGATGTGATGATGTTAACACCATACACAATGAAATTCTGGGACGTCTGGGCAAAGAAAAAAATTTCTGTTTGTTTTTGGTAGGCATTGACTTTGGTGTCAAGCTAGCCCTCATGAGTAGCGAATTCCAGATATGGCGCACCACAATTGAGGAGGTTCTCATCCTTGTAATTATCCACTTACACCCAGAGAGTAGGAGGACCCCAGGGAAGAAACCTATCTGTTGAGAATCATAACATCCAGTCAGGCTTGTGCAGGAGAAAATAGTCCTTTAGGTACTCCCAAATCCCAAGGGAACCAGATGATGGGCAACAGAATATATACCACATGAGAGCAATAGGAATCTTTAAAGTCCAGTGCTTCCTTTATTAGCAGATGTGAATTACTTATCAAAGTGTTTTCCATTTGCTGGGTTTAGACTAAGTGTCAAGGCATTGATACAGTGCTACATTCTGTGCTATTTACCCTTCGGACTCAACTAGCCCTTTACTCAATGCCAGTGTTCACTTTACTGCTGGCAATTGGGACTACTAAATTTACAAAGTAAGAGTAACTCAATCCTCTGCTGCTTCTGAGCTTTAATGGTGTTGTTGTTGTTGTTGTTGTTTGCCTTCAAGTTGTTTCCAATTTATGGTGATGCTAAGGTGAACCTGTCATGGGGGTTTCTTGGTAAGATTTATTCAGAGAAGGTTTGCCATTTCCTTCTCCTGAAGCTGAGAGCATGTGACTTGCACAAGGTCACCCAGTGGGTTTCATGACTGAGCTAGGCAAGGTCTAATATCACAATCTTTTAGTGTTGTAGTTTTGTGCCTGTCTGGCTTGAGCTATTTTAGAGGTTTCTAGCTGCTTTTGCTTCCAGAAGTTTCTGTTGCTAATAGGATAATATAGGCCCCATACAGACAGGCCAAAATAAAGCTGCTTCGGGTCACTTTGGAAGTATGCTGTTTAAATGATGCATGCGTACTAAGAGACCGGAAGCTACGCCAAAGCCACACTCCAGACTAGAACATGACTTTGGTGTGGCTTCCGGCCTCTTAGGATGCATGCATCATTTAAACAGCATATTTCCAATGTGACCCGAAGCAGCTATTTTTTGACCTGTCTGTATGGGCCCATAAGTACCTATTTTAACAGTAGTAAGCAATCTTAAAAGCAAGAAATTGACTCCTTTTTTATCTGAATTAACTGGTTCCTAGTGGTTGCGGCAAAAGGCTGCATGCATGCCAAACAATGGAAGGTTCAAGCTTGTTCACCTTTTGATAGGAACTGTCTGGATTATGATTAGTAAAAGATCTTGCATGTCACAGCCTTTTAAGCAACATCAGGCCATGCTGTTGGTGTGTATGGTTTTGTTAGCTTTTCAATTTTTTTGTTTTGTTTTATCCTTGTATTCATATTCATACTTTTCTCTTGCTTTCTCTTTTATTCTCTCCTGTTCCCCTTTAATCTGTGTAAATAAATCTATCTCTATGTAAGGATGTTTGTTCATATTTCAACCCACCTCATTACTGAATATAGTCCTTGACCATTGGGACACTGCTGCTATTACTGGGTTGTGGCTGGCTAAGAACAGAGGTGTGAGGAAGGAATGTAAATCTTTGACTAACATGCAAAGAAAGGTTTTCTCCCTGGTGCAAATATTTCTGTATGGTCTTCTCTCACTATTCAACTTTCTTGAAGTGTTTTGGGGGATTTTTCTGCACAGAAAGACGGAAAAATCCTTCTTTCCGACACCTCATAATTTTAACACTTGCAAATACACAGACAAAACTTGCCAAAAACCATCAAGAACACAGATGACTACCACTTTCTCCTCATTCATGTAAGTATCCATGACACAGCAAACTAGTGATGTAAATTGATCTCATAATTCTTCTCATCTCCTTGCATGTGAAGTGTGAGATAATTAAAATGTTTTGTCTCCCACACTGGGCAAAACTGACCCACTCCATCACAAATGAACTAAATGAGTAGAAGCTTCCATTGGAAATTCGGTGTTCTGATTGTTTGTTTTTAATTGCTTTATTGCTGTCATACTTTATGTAAGTTGAGCAGTTAGATAGAACGTGTGCAACTGAATCTCTCTTTCACATGAGTATAGCTTAGCCTGGTGCATTTTGGGACCATCTTAGATAAAGAGAGGCAAACTAGTACATACATTTTGACAATGAGATGTTGAAATTGTGTGGTGCTGGATTCAAATTTGTTAACCCTAAAACAGAAAATGTCACACAGGGGAGAGGGCTATAGTTTACTATTGTTTTTGAGGAGGACACAGTGAAGACAATCTGGGATCAGTTTTCTGGTTCAGCTCCTTCTGAGTTGTAATCCAACCAAAATGGTCTGTTGAAGTGTTCCGTGTAGCTCAAGAAGCACACCCACACAGTATGGTGTGATACTAATCTTCGAAGCCAGCTCCCTCAAGAGACTATAAATACTCCTCATACAGTTTTATTGATCCATAACTATCAACACTTGGAAACATTGCCTTTTTTGGACTACAGCTCCCATAGCTGGATGGAGGCTTATGAGAGCTATGGTCCAAAACTTTTCCAAGCTCTAATTCTTTCACTCTTCCTACTCTCCAGTGTATACTGTAATGCACAACTTATTCAGATCAGCTAACATACATAGAAAATATAGTCCAATGTTGTGGTTAGCATGTTAGACTTTAGGAAGAAAGTTCTGAGTTCTTAAGTTTGTTTTGTGCCATTATGTTAGTCAGCATCAAAGTTTAAAGCCTACCTTACACGATTATTATTAGCATAATAGTGTGGGTATATTGTATTTAAGGCAAGCCCATGTATTTCTCTCTGAACTCAATAGAGAATAAAGATGTCTCATTCAATATGCAGCTTTTCCTTTTTGAAGACAAATGAGACTCATTGTAAGCAACTTTTGTACCACTATGTACTTTATCATAACATATGGCCCTCTAGCTATTGTTGAGCTGCAAGTTCTAGCATCTCCTCATTGGTGATGATTCTTCATTGAGTAGGGGGTTGGATTTGATTGCCCATGAGGGCCCTTTCAACTTTATGATTCTATGATTCCATGGCTCCAAGAAGAAATTTAGTGAATAACTTCTACCTCTGAGTTACAGCCATTCCAAGAATTGCCACCTCACAAACAAACTTAGCACTATAAATTTTCTGGATGATGGAGAATCAAGGTAACAATAATTCCTCATGTCTATTTTTTCAGCAGTTCTATATTGTATCTCTACGATATCCTCAATTGCTGTGGCAAACAGGATTATAGGTATGCTATACAGCAGGTAAGTAGGCTAAATAAACTACAGGCACCAGCTACCATCTAATCTTGAAAGCTAAACAGGATAATCTCTGGTTAGTACTTGGATGGGAGACCACTAATGAATACCAGTTGCTGTAGGCTATGTTTCAGAGGAAGGAACTCACAAAAGCACCTCTGAGTATTTCCCCCCCCCCCTAAAAAAACCCTATGGAATTCATGGGGTCATCATAAATTGACGGGTGACCTGAAAGAATACACACATATGAGGAAAGATAATAAGACATGAAGGGAATGGGCAAGAGGAGGTGTTTCTGGCTTCAACAAGAGAGTTAAAAGATTATAGTCTTCTAGCTTGGTGGGAGAGAAGGGCAAAATATTGTGGGTGAAGTGATGTATTCCAATGATAGAACACCTGCTTTACACACAGAAACCCCAAAATTCAATCCCAAGCATCTCCAGACATGGAAAGGTTGTTGTTGTTTGAAAACTTGGAGTGTACTGATATAGATGGATTTATATAATCTCACTTAGGCCCCATACAGACAGGCCAAATTAAAGCTGCATCAGGTCACTTTGGAGGTATGCTGTTTAAATGATGCATGCGTCCTAAGAGTCTGGAAGCTGCACCGAAGCTGCGCTCCAGTCCTTAGGACTAGACTGTGGCTTCAGTGCGGCTTCCGGACTCTTAGGACGCATGCAACATTTAAACAGCACACCTCCAAAGTGACCCGAAGCAGCTTTATTTTGGCCTGTCTGTATGGGGCCAAAGTGTAAGGCAGCTTCCTATGTTCCAACAGATATGCAACTATATAACAGTGACAAAAGATGTAGATGCATTTTTTTATCAGCTACAGTACCATCTACTCTGAACTTGAGTCTTGTTATATTATTAAAAATTAATCAAACAGGCAGGATCCCAAATGGGTATTGGACTGGCCCTGCAGTTGAAAGACGTGCTGGATTTATAATTCATGAATGATGATCAATTGGAATATAACTTTAAATCAAATTCATGTTTGTCATTTGATTATTTTAATTTATTGTGGGCATTTTGACAGTCTTATAACATTGTAAATCTTCTTTGGAAAATAAATAATTTCATATCATATGTTGTCTGTCTTAACATGACAGTTTTATTTTCCTGACAGATCACTGGCTGTCATTGATTGGCTTACAATTTTCAGTCATGCTTTATGTTAAGAGATTATGTAGCACCTTTGAGACTAACTGAAAGAAAAAAGTTGGCAGAATGAGCTTTCGTAGACTAAAGTCTACTTCCTCAGATGCATATGGTGGAGTGGAAGCCTGGGACAGACATATATTGGTATGTGAGAATGTCAATTCAAATGCAAAATACTTTGTGTATGGAAATGAAGTGACAAGCCCAGTTTTAACTATGGTCATTTGTGAACAAAGGCATTGGAAACTAGCCTTTTTGTGTGGGAAGAAAGTGGCAAAACCAGTTTGGTATTGGAAACAAGCATGTAAGTGAAGAGAATAGATGAGTGTAAGATAACCCCCATGAGGTTGGTGTCAAATAGTCTTGAAATATGTGAAAGTGTGCCAGGAAGCCATTATCTTTGTTCAATCCATTGTTGGGGGACTGTAGTATGTAACTGATCTCCAACTCTGCTGTTTCTCTTTCTAATCTGCCTTTGTAAATTAGAAATGGTGGATGGACTACAAGCCATCAGGAACATAATTCCAGATGGGAACTTATCAGACCTAGCTGCAAAGATCTGACAGTTTGTTCTCACACACAATTACTTCACCTTTAGAAACAACATATACCTTCAAGTTCATGTTACTGCCATGGGCATGCATATGGCACCACAATATGCCAATATCTTCATGGTTGACCTAGAACAATACTTCCTTAACTCCTGCACTCAGAAACCACTCCTCTACCTGTGGTGCATTGACAATATTTTCATAATTTTGACTCATGAAGAAGATTCACTAAAGACATTTTACCAGAGGTTCAACAACTTCCAACCCACCCTCAGCCTGGAACTGTCCACAGAAGAAGTTCACTTTGTGGACACCACAGTACAGCTACAAAGTGGCCATATAAGCACCACATCATATCACAAACCCACTGACCACTACATGTACTTACATGCCTCCAGTTTCCACCCTGAACACACTACCAGATCCATAGTCTACAGCCAAGCCCTCCTATACAATAGCATCTGCTCAGACCCACAAGATAGAGATGCCAAATCAAGGAATTACAATAAGCATTCCTCAAACTGCAGTACCCTCCATATGAAGTAAAATAATAAATAAATGAGGCAAGACTTGTACCCAGGACTGATCTATTACAGAACATATTGAAGAGTGAAAATGACAGAACCACACTAATGGTCACATACAGCTCCCAACTGAGACCACCCAGGTGCATCATCAATGAACTACAACCCATTTTGGACAATAATGCTACTCTTTCTTGGTAGTAGAACTTTACTCACCTACAGAAAGCCTCCAAACCTCAAACAGGTATGACACAGGTATTAAGCCTTGCCACAAACTAAGATGCCAATTCTGCCCACACATTTATCCAGGAAATGCCATCACTAAACTTAATAACGTGCTCATCCTCCAATGTGATTTAATGCCATACTATGTCATCAATGCTCATCAGTACTCTACATTGGACAAACAGGCCAGCCCATATACCAGAGGATAAATGGACATAAATCAGACACTAGGAATAGGAATACAGAAAAACCAGTGACATAAAATTTCAATCTTCCTAGGCATTCCATCTCCCTGGGCATTCCACCTCAGACCTCAGAATAGCAGTCCTTGAATAAAGGAACTACAAAGGTAGATTAGAAAGTGAAACAGGAGAATTGGAGCTCAGTTACATACTACAATCTCTCTACATACTTCCATATGAAGTTAGACCAGGGATCTCTGTACATATTGATTCTACAGACTAACACAGCTATATTTTTGAATTCAGTCACAATAGTTTGTATTTATGACTACTGAGTCCCATTTGAATTTGACTGTTTGAAATTGCACCCTTTCTCCCTCACTCCTGCTGTATTTTCCCTGACTGTACAACTTTTTTGGCATTCCTTGAATAAAATAATGTCACATCATAAGGGCAGCAATCTGTAGAGCAAGAAGACATTTTCAGAATATGATAAAGGTCATGCTAGTAGCCAGATGATTCATCAAATGCTAATTTTGTTCACCTGACTGAAATTATGCATCGCTCACAACGAGAAGTGTCCAGGTCCTTCAAAAGCAAGATTGGCTGGCTACTGCAGAAGAATGTACATTTATTAATGTTTGATAGAGAAACTTAAGACAGTGATTGAAAGACATCTCATTGTATGTATGTTGTAGATGTCAAAGATGGGAGAGAAAGGAAGAAAGCCATGGGATGAAGAAAAAAGCATCTAGTTCAAATGAATGAACACATTGCGCTCCATCTTTTCCTGGCAATTTGGGTCTATACAGACTGCTTGTAACATTTTCCTCTGCATCACTATAACATCTGCAACATCACACACCAAAATATGTTTGCTAGGACCAGAATTCAAAGCTACACTTAAAAGTGTAAAGAATAAGAACTATACTCAAAGGTCTGTTGAAACAATTACTGGAATCTTCAGGTCTGTTGGTTGCAAGTCATTATCCCTATCACTTCATGCACTAAACATTCTTCAGAAAATGGATCAGCCTAACTTTGTCCTCCAAAGCAATCTCTTAAATCCTAGTATTGCAAGATACATATGTTCCATTTCTTGTTTTACTATATCTAGCTTTCCCGATTAATATGAGTTGTGCAGCTTCAGACTTTCTTTTTGCACCTAGGCATATCAACAGCTGAACTGCCTTTCAGTTTCAGTTTGGTTGTGTCATTATTTCCCTTATATAATTTCTATGTTGGGCAACATTATCATATTCTATACAGAGCTGCCCTTAAAAAGTGTTGGTGTGGCTCTATCTTGGTGCACCTCATCCCCATACCTCATGGCACTGGCATTGTGTCTGCCCCCATTCCCAAGAAACTGCTGATGATGACTGGAATTGATGACTATTACGCCACAGCCAGGGGTTGCACAGCCACCTTGGGCAACTTTGCAAAGGCCACCTTTGATGCCATTTCCAAGACCTATAGTTACCTGACCCCTGGAAGGAGACTATTTTTATCAAATCTCCCTATCAGGAGTTTATTGATCATCTGGCGAAGGCCTTTATCAGATGAGTGTGGAACTGGGGGTCTTCTGCACTGGGCGATTCGAATTCGCGTTATTTCGCAAAGTACTGTCATACCTGGGAGTCCTTCCACATTGGCAGGATTCAAATTGGCCAATCCGCATTTGCGCGAAGTGCATTCAGTGCAGAATGTTTTGTCACATCGGTGCTCAACATGAGGATTGGCCGATTCGTATCGGCCCCCTCGCACATGCTCAGTGGTGCCCTGCATGGGTTGCGACCTTAAACGCTTCCGGGGTGAAAGGGGAGGTCACGTCATGACAGCCCGGTAAACAGCTGGAGAGCCAGCTCATGCACATTAACAATCGCGATACAACGTGCCCGTTACTGTTTCCTCTCTACATTCCTGCTTGGTTTTAACGTTACCATGACCTTCCCTTGCAACAAATTAGCATTGTCCGGTTCTACGTGTGTGTGTGTGTGAGTGTGTGAGTATGTATTCTGGGGGGGGGGGGAGGAGCAGTTCCAGCGGCTGTCAAAGAGGCTGGATGGCCATCTAAGTAAATGGGGATGCTTTGATTAAGAGTTCCTCCTCCTCCTCCCAGCTTGGGATCCAGCCTGGGCTGCATCCCAGGCAGGGAACAGGTGCGGGGCCGCTAGAATCGTGGCGATCGCCGCCGTTCCAACGGCCTCCTCCTCCTCCTCCCGGCTTGAGAGGCAGCCTAGGCTGGCTCCCAAGCCAGGAGGAGGAGGAGGAGGCTGCTGGAACCGCGATTCCAGCGGCCCCCGCGCCTCTTCCCTGCCTGGGATGCAGCCAGGGATGCCTCTCAAGCCGGGAAGAGGATGAGAAGGCCGCTGGAACCGCCCCCCCCGCTTCCCTGGAACCGGCAAGAGGAAAGACCCACCGGAAGTAAAAATTGGAATCTGGGGGTCTTGCGATGGAATTCAGGACTGGGTAGTCACACCAGACCCATTCGCACTGAGATCGAACAGAGCCCCAATCCAGGATATCGCCAATCCCCTTATCAGCGCACTGGCCAACACGCTCCAAAAAGAGGAGCCAGTACGCATTCAGTTCGGCAGCTCGCGCATTCACGTGAGTGCGGATTGGGCCATTCGAATGTTGGTATGATGGTATTGTGCGAAATAACGCGAATTCGAACCACCCAGTGTGCAAAACCCCCAGTTCCACACTCATCTGATAAGGGCCGAAGACTCATCACATCAGAGTGTCTGTGCAGAGGACTCAGGCAGCTGTTGTGGCAACTACTTAAGAGCAACTACTTTCTTTCAATAAAGTAACAAAACCACCATTTCTTTTAAAAAAAAGTGTCAGTAAATAAAGTGAAACCCAAAGTATTTCTGCCAGAGTATTAAGGGGACAAATAGAATGGCACATATAACGGTTGCCTATTCATTTCTGGGTTCATTTTAATGTACCACCTCTTGGCTCTTGTTGTTAACTGCCCTCGAGCTGATCCTGACCCATGGTAACCCTGTGGATGAGCCAAGACTCCCCATCCTCCACTGTTCTGCTTAGTTCCTGCAAACTCATATCTGTGACCTCTCTAATAGAGTCTATCTATCTAGCATGCAGCCTCTGCTTCTTTCCACCTTTCCTAGCAAATGGTTATTTTTTCCAATGAGTCATGCCATCTCGTGATGTTGATTTTCTTCCTGTGTTGTTTCTTTATTGCTAGAATCTTGTTTATTGATTCTAACTTTTTTTGCTCAATGTATATCTTTGCATTTTAGGATCTTTTCTAATTCTTTCATAGCAACTCTCCCCATTCTTAATATTCTTCTATTTTCCTGCCTGCAATCCCCATTGCTTTCAATGTTTGATTGTAGATATAAGAACGCTTTTACTCTTTCTGTTTCTTCATTGTATAGGTTGAATTTGTGTAGATTCTCCATTGTCATTATTTTTGTTTCTTTTATGTTCAACAGTAAGCTAGACTTTGCACTTTTTTCCTTGATCTTCTTTAGTAGGTGTTCCAGGTCTGGTTTTCTGATAGTATTATGATGATGTCTGCATATCTTAGATTGTTGATATTACTTCCTTCTATTTTCACTCCTCCTCTTTCTATTTCCAAAACTGCTTTTATTGCAATATGTTCCACATATACTTTGAACAAGTAGGGGGATAAGATGCAGCCTTTTCTGTCCCCTTTATCAATTGAGAACCATTCTGTTTCTCTGCAGTCTGTTCTGACAGATTCCTCATAAGGACTATAAGATGTGTTGGCATTCCCATAATTTTAAGGGTATTCCATAGCCTTTCATGATATATGCAGTTAAAAGTTTTGCTATAAAGCACATGCTGATTTTCTTTTAGAATTTCTTGGTACACTACATTAGCTATCGTATGTTAGCAATGTGGTCCCTAGTGCCTCTTCCTTTCCTGAACCCCACTTTACTTTTAGATGTAGTTCTCTGTGAATAATGCAACAAAACCCCACTTGGGAACTAGAACATGTCATAATGAAGATGAATTAAATATTATTTGTATTTAGACAGTGTCCTATAGCACAGTGTAAAATGCAAAGGCAAATCCAGCACAATAAAAATACAGAAATGAAAACAAGTGCCTACATGATTTAAAAACAAGAACAGCGGACAGCCAGCCTGGCAGAGCAAGTTAACAAAATGGCATTTAATCACTTCCTAGAAAAGTTCAAGAGCCAGCATGGTGTATTGGTTTGAGTGTTGGACTAAGACACTGGGAGGCCAGGGTTCAAATCTCTTCTTGGCCATGGAATCCTAATAGATGACTTTTGGCAGGTCATACCCTCTTACCATCAGAGAAAAGCAAAACCAACCCCCTTCTGAACAAATGTTGTCAAGAAAGCCCCAAGATAGATTCACCCTGGAGTCACCGCAAGTCAGAAATGACTTGAAGGCACACAACAACAAGAAAACTCCAGTTAGAAAGATATAAATAATGTTATTTTTAAAATGTTTAGTTGTTGTTGTGTGCCTTCAAATCATTTCTGGCTTATGATGACACTAAGGCAAATCCTTCATGAAGTTTTATTGGCATGAGTTGTTCAGAGGGGGTTTGCCTTTGCCTTTGCCTTCCTTTGAGGCTGAAAGAGTGTAACCTGCACAAAGTCACCTAGTGGGTTTCTATAACTGAGTGGGGATTCAAACCTTAATCTCCAGAATTGTAGTCCAACACCCAAACCACACAATGCTGGCTCTCAGACATGCTCATTAATGAATAATCAAGTAACTAGAACTCAACAGCTGTTGGACAGTCATTCACTGTGCCTCTCTGTACATCTTTACAACGATACTTTGAGCATGAATAAAATAATTAAGAAATCAATCTCTGGAGGAAAATTACTGAGTTTCCTCCCCCTTAGAGACATGTAGATCCTTCCCATGTATCTCCTAAAAGTGCTGTAAAATGTTTTGCCTCATGTTTGAAATGGCTTTTTCATTCCTGGAAACTAGTGCTTTGTGGGTTTAAGTGGTACTTCAGTCATATTGAATTTTCTTCAGCTTTTAAAAAGACACTTTTTCATTTTTAGTTAGGGATATAAATCTTCACTTAGTTCATTCTCATGCAGAAGAACAAATAACTGATAAAGTTTTCTCCCTTCTGGGAAAGGTTAGGAATGTTTCAGTGCATTTTGAAAATTATTTTTTAACTGTTTGGGGCCCTTTTGTGGAAAAAAAATCACAAGGGAAAAAAGGCTGTGCCGAGATTCCAAGTACAACTTTCTGCACAAAACAAGATTATTAATTTTTTGTGCAAACTGATTTTTCATTGTAATTCCTGAAATGTGGGGAAAAATAGTGTGCCAGTTGACATTCTCTCTTACCAACAACAGTAAAAAATTGTGGGCATTCTTTACATTCCTAATTTTAGTACATGTTTTCATGGGATTTTTTTTTCTCTAACCTGCATTAGCTATCATTGGTCCTGTGACATGTGATGGGAGAGACACAATTAGTCCTAAGATAAAGCTTCTCTAACCTTTATGCAGACATCCAAACAGTATTAATAATGTTTTGGCACCACCCTAAAAAGAAGCAAAATTTGAACCCAAGGGTGCAAAAATTGACCTACAGATGAGCTTCTCCCTAATCCATTATCAGCTTCATAAGCAACTTGGTCTTTGCCTTCAGACCGTTCTAATGCCTGTGAAAGCTTTATTGACTTATATTTCACTGTTTTAACAACAAACAGGATGAGGAAACTCAAATGTCAACCTTGCAGCATGAGACATGGCAAATGAAGTTCAACCTTGAGAGCCAATTTATGGACTTGGAAGTGCCTGTCTTTTTTGAGTTACTTATTCATCACGGCAGGAAAAGCTCACTTCACCATAAATATTCTGTTATGTAACTTTTTTTAAAAAAATGTTCTCATGGCAAGCTTGTTTACATTTCAGGGACATCTGAAATTTATGAGGGACATCTCCAAGTTCCCCTGCACTATTGGGAACCTTTTGTCCCAGGTGTCCTTGTGTAAAGTTTTAATTTCACCAAAAGAATAGTCTTTGTTTTTCCCACAGAAGTTAGACACTGAACCATTTCAAATAACTATAGCAATTTATCCAACCAGCTTTTAATATTTCATTGCCCAGCCTTCAACAAAATGTGGTCTGAGGCCTTTGTGCTCCAGACCTCCACTGAAAGTTTTTCCCAATATCTTTTTAAAAAATGATTTGTTAAAGTGGGAGGTCCCAAAAGTTCCACTGTATATGGAGAGTGTATATGGAATCCAAGGAGCTTATTGAATTGCTTATTAAAGTGACTTACCTCTCCCAGCTTAAATTTTAAATCTGGCAGCATCCTAATATTATCACAAGGATTTTGCCACCGAATCTGCCACCCGGGTCCATCGCAGGTCCATCCCCGCTCCCAGGGGTGCTCAGCATGCCTCTTTTCAAAACCTGGAGTTTTCTTTCTTAAGAAAATGGCTGCTGGAGCACTCCTGGGAGTAGCGTTGGACCTGGGATGGACCTGGGTGGCAGATTTGGTGGCAAAATCCTTGTGATGATATCAGAATGGCGCCCGATTTAAAATTGAAGCCAGGAAAGGTAACTCACTTCAATAAGCAATGCGATAAACTCCCAACTGTCACCATCCTTGGTTCTCATATTAGTAATCAAAAGAGGAATTCCCTCTTCCATTTTGTTCTTTTTCACCCATCATCCTTTGAGGCCATATGGAGTAAAAAGGGAAAATGAATATCCAGAAAATGTTAAAACTGTGGTGAGGAAAATGTCATTTACTGAAGCCCTTCTCCCCAACATCTCTATGTTCTGCCTCTTCTGCAGCTGTTTGTGTGCAGAGCAGGAAAGTCTTAATGGGAAATATTAAGTGCCTTTCACACTTTCATATACCACATAGAATTCAGAGTTAAATAATGATATCTACACACTTGATAGTGCTGGATTTTCCTTCCCCTCCCCATACATTTTTGTGAAGTCCAAATGCTTACATATGTGTAGATTTTGTGACACTGATGAACAGGGAGAAATTGTTAAGCTTTGTCAAAGTTCAAATCATTTACTCAATATAGGTTTATGTTCCTTTTCATGATGGTTAAAGGATACCTCCCATTTTCAGCATTTCTTCGAAACTCTTTGTTGTAGCCTTGATTCAGGAGAGCCTTTTGAGGGGCCATTTTCTCTTTTTCTTTCTTTTACTGTCTTCCTTCCTTTCTTTGTGTTTAGATGGGTCCTTAATCATTCAGACTATGCAGCTTCAGGTCATGAAGCTGCATCTGACATGATGGCATCAGAGGCACTCATAACTACGAGTCACCACAACAATAGCAGTGAGTAGAAATGTGATGAAAGGAGAGAGAAACAACACCAACAGAAGTTCTCAACCAAAAGAACAAACATGTGACAATTTTAAATTGCATTGAATTGAAACAGCATTAATGTTCTACAAGGTATGCATTTTCTCAGGAATGTTTTTGCCTGCATTTAATGCAATACCCCAAGGTGGATTTTTTAAAAAATTGAACTCAGTCCTAGTCTCCAGCTTTAGTCTTGAAACCACATTGACTCCCGTGTAGATGCCCACAGCTCTTTTTAATTCCCAGTATATTGAAAAAGAGATTACAGATGTCAGTTCATTTATTTATAAGGCATGCCTATAATTATCTGTGTGCTTTTTTTGTCCAAGTGAACTTTTCCCCTTTGTTGTTAAATAACAGAATGAAAAATTGAGTGCAACTTGCTATGTCTAACTATATTAGTCTAGAATGTCTTTTCAGTGTATTAAAGTGTTTTCAATTACCTTTGAATACACCTCCAGGGACCCTGAGAGAGTGGAAGGATTAGTGGAATAATGAGTTTAAATTATTTAGCTTTTTCCCCCTTCTTTTTTTTTTTTATTGTGTGGCTCTATTGAATTGAATATTTGGTCAGACATGTTTGACAGTAGAAGCCAGGTTGCATCAAATAAGCTATCTTAGTTGCAAATCAAAAGGCAGAAAATATTTCATATTAATATGCAAATTTCCACTTTTACATTTAGCAAACAAGGCAGCCATTTTGCCAGCTATTAAACCCAGCGGTTACAGTGTATTGTCCACCAAAAGACAAACGCTTGGAAATTTGGGTAAAGCAAAAGAAAGTGGTTGTTTCTATTCCCCCCCCCCCAGTGAATGTGATGATGATAAAACTGTTCCAAATGTAATCTAATTTAGAATCTGGCAAAATGAAAAGGGTTTTTTCCCCCATTGCTGTGCAAGTGTTGAATCCTTTAAATTGGCTGAGATGTCAAAATTGCCATCTGTCTAGATTTGTATCTGTTTCATCTCAATATGTATTTCAATCTATGCATGAAGTCCTCTCATGTTTTGTGAAATACACAAATGAAACATTCCCATAAACATTAACTAAATTAGATGGTTGAAAGAACTGCAACGAACCAGTATACGATCACTCATAAAAGAAGGCACAGCCAAAGGAAATGAATAAAATGTGAAACAGATACTGATTAGAGAACAGAACCAATGCATAGCCAGATTATATACATTTGCAATTAAACAAACCAAGACAAGAGAAATAAAACAAGTGGAAAAGAAAATGGCAAGAGATTTATATTATTAGTTTAACTGTTTGTCAATACACTCAATGAAAATATATTAGATGCAAAAAGAAAAAGCAACAACAACAGATGTGAAGCTTTACCTTCATGTCCAGGAATATGACCACAGGGCCCATGTTTTATACTATGTGTTCCAGAAACTAAAATGGATAGTTTGAATAACATATATCCATTCTCATATCCTGACCTGATCAGTGCTACTTTTCCTCTAGCTTGTTTGATATTTAGCAATTTGGAAAGCTAAGAATATTCCAGGAAGCAATATCCACCTGGAATCATGGATCTGAAACTATCTGTTAGTCAATAAAGCAGCAATGTGCTGTGTACTTTATTTCTAGAATTACCACTAATGTTTCTTCCCAAGAGAAATTCAAAACAAATGTGAAGGTTTCTTCAAATCTAAAGGCTCTCAGGGAACTGAGGAGTTTTATTAACACTTGTTGTTGTCATCCCACTTTTCCCCCTAAGGCTGGAACTTACACAATAATAAAATTACAACATCAAAACCAAATTAAACTATGAACCATATTGAAAACATACATCCTGAAAAGAACTTGCAAATTAAACAGTTTAATTTGTTTAAAACAATACCTCCTTTTGTTAAAAGCTTTCATTTCTAAAAGCATGTCTACATTAAAAAAAACCCTTTCCTTGCCAACAGAAGGACAATAAGGAGGGGGGGGAGCATTGTTGCCTCCCTAGGGACAAGTTCCAAAGTACAGGGGCCTTTTCTTTTTTCCCCCATTAGCCACACCTGAGAAGGGCCTCTCCTCTGGTCCTCAGGGTTCAAGCAGGCTCATATTGAAAAATACAGTCTATCAGATAATTTGGACCTAACCCATGAGTTGTCTCAACACGAGACTTGTTAAGGAGAGCCTCCCCTGTAGTCCATAATGACTCCTGCTCCTCCATATCTAGGTTTTAGTGGACAAAACAAAGAGGAAAAATGTGAACATAAAAGGTGAGTGTATACATTGTTTACAAGACATCATGACAGTTTGTTCACATCACTGTGTACAGAATAATTGGAGGTCAAAAGGAAATCTTCATTCTGTATAGTAGTGATGAGATAATGAGATAAGCAGGGAGCCACATGGGTCTTCCATTTCCAACCCTTCTCTTCATACTAAGCGAGAAGGAGGAACCCATTATTCCAGCAGTTTCTAGAACAGTGGTGGCTTCTTCCTCCATTTTCAATGGAATGGTGAATCTACTCTGAGTGTTGGTAACTTAAAGTGCTTATTCAATGTGCCAAACCTATATTGGGGATAGAATCGAGCACCTTGGATAACTCCTTTAATGTTCAAATTAAAACCTACAGCAGATTCACTATACCACTGATATAAGAGCCACCAGCTGCCACAGTTCTAGAAGGAACAGAGAAACATTTTAAATGTCCTACGTGGAGAGCCAGACATTGACTTTCACACACATGTTTTCTACACAAGGTCCCCCATCACCTCATTTAAAGCTGTGGAATCATAGGATATGAATATTGATTGATTTTGCTATGTCCATGGTGACTGATCATTGAAGTATGTTGAAAACAGGGACAGGGAGGATGGGGAGGATTGGAGGGGTAATTGCAATCAATGCTCCTAGGTCTTGGAATCCAACAACATCTGAAGGACTACATGATTCTCGGGTCTAGGAAAGGACTGGGTCTGGTGCCTTTATGACTTCAGGGGTGCCCTCTCACCCTGATGCATAAGCCCCCATGGTAGATAGGGATGGTGAATAAGCTTTCCTCTGCTATAATTCAATCATCAATGTATTCAATAAATCTTCTTTTAAACCAGTGGCTTGTTGTAATCTTCTATTTGTAGATTTATCAATGGACCACAAGTGGACAAGACAAAACATTAGGTTAATACATGTATCTATGTACATGTGGCTCATCTGTGGTCCATAATAGGCCTATACTTAGTTTTTCTCAAAATGGGGAATTATTATTATTATTATTATTATTATTATTATTATTATTATTTATTAAACCTTATTTATAAAGCACTGCAAATTTGCACAGCACTGTACATGCAGAGTATACAAAATTAAAACAAAAATTAAAAACCTACATAAGGCATACTATCTAAGCTTGCTCTGCTACCCTGCCACTGCTGTTGCTGCCCACTGCATGTGTTTTATTGTCTCAGGACTGCACAACACTGGAAGGGGTGGCTAACACATTAGAAGATAGGAACAGAATACAAAAAGACCTAGGGAAACTAGAAGATAGGGCAGAAATTAATAAAATGAAACTGAATAATGACAAATGCAACATTCTACATTTCAGCCAACAAAAAATAAATGCATAGGTATAGAATGTCTACATGTGAAAAGGACCTTGGGATTACTGTCATTCGTAAACTGAACATGAGCCTGTAGTGTGATCCTGGCAGAAAGCAACTGAATTCTATTTTAGCCTGATTTAAAAGAAGCAGAGGCGCATTACAGACCGCCCAAAATGGGCGGCCTCACACCACTGCCAGTTGCTGCATCCGGGAACCACAGCAGCCAAACCGCGCGGTTCCCAGGAGCAGCAAGAAAGAAGCGCCAAAATGGGGCTTCTTCCTGTGCCCCGGAAGAGGTGCCGCAAAGAGCGAGGCTCGCACTTGCAGCGCCACTTCCGGCGCACGACGTCCGGATGCTGCACGTCCGCGACGTCAAAATGGCGGCGCCCATCTGTATGCGGCACCACCATTTTGACGTACTTGTTACGTGCGAGGGGCAAGGCACATCAGGAAGTGCTGCCCATCACGCGTAATGATGGCACCCCATAAGGCCCGTCCGGAATGCGCCAGAGTTTCCAAGTCAAGGGAAGTAATAGCCCCACTATATTCTGCACTGGGCAGGCCTCATATGTAGTACTGCATTCTTTTTTGGGCATCTCATTTTAAGAAAGATATAAACAAGTTGGAGCAGGTTGAGAAGAGGAATGGAGAACAAAACATACGAGGAAAGGTTGAAGCAGCTGGGGATGGGGAAGGGAAGACTGAGGGATGACATGATAGAACTCTTTAAATACCAAAAGGCTGTCGTAAGGAGGAGGGGACAGGCCTGTTCTCTGCCGCCCTAGATGGTAGAACTAGATATTGTGGTAGAAGAGCAGATTTTGATTGAACATTAGAAGGGCTTTCTTAACAGTAAGAGTGGTTTGGCAATGGAATCAGTAGCCTAGAAAGGTGGTAGGGTTTCCTCCTTTGGACGTCCTGAAAAAGAGTCTGACCAGCTACCACTGGGAATGCTTTAGCTGGAGATCCTGCAATGAGCCATGGGCCACCTTCCAATTCTATGATTCTGTATAACCCAAAACTTTCAGAGCACCTAGAATACATTCTAACTATGGTCCAAAACACACTGCAGAAATAATCCAGTTTGAGACTGCTTTAACTGCCATGTCTCAGTGCTAAGGAATTCTGAGTAGTATACTTTTGTGAGACATTTAGCCTTCTCTGTCAGAGAGCCCTGGTGCCACAATAAACTATAATTCCCAGGATTCCGTAGCACAGAGCTAGGGCAATTAAAGCAATCTCAAACTGGGCTATTTCTGCAGTGTGTTTTGGATGCATGTCATTTTAAGGCACCTTAAAGGTGATCAAAATGCAGATTTTTGTGGCCTTAACACCAAATTAGCTTTTCTCCCCACCCTTTCTCTGCTTTCCTTAATAACCAGCCTTGCAAAACATTTAGCGAACTTGAAAGCTAGCTCATTCTGTGACATTTATTCTCTTAAAATGTTACTCCCTGACTGGGGAGTTTGTTTTGCTTTTTTAATTTTATGATCCAACCTGGCTACATTTGCTTTTTGCTTTCTGTAAACAAAAGCATGTGTGAATAGGAGTTTAAGTGCTATTTTATTTGCTGCAACAGCAACAGCAACAGCCAGCATGGTGTAGTGTTTTAAGCATTGGTTTATGGCTCTGAAACCCTGGTGGTGCAGTGCTTAATTGCCAGTACTGCAGCCACAACATTGGTGTTTATCACAGAGATTTTTGAAGCTTTTTGCAGCTCAGTTCCAACGTGACTGCAGGTCCAACGATGTGAATTCATGCTAAAACGTGATGCGTTTTCTCACGTGATTGCTTTCTATGGGGGTTCTTACAAGGCGCTTCCGCATTCAATCTGCAATGACTCCTCAATTTTGTGAATTCGGAAACAAGCAAATTCACCAAAATCTGCTTCTAAGCTCACTTTGATTTCACTTCGAATTGGTCTGATGTGGAAGGTCACTCCGATATTGCCCCCCTTGGCCCCCTGCATCCTGCTCCTTTATTGCCCTCCTCCTTCTGCATCCCCATCTCGTCCTCTCTGCCACCCTGCCACCCATCCCATCCTCCCCAGCCTGCTCTTGCATCCCCATCGTGTCCTCTCTGCCACCCTACCACCCATCCCATCATTCCCTGCCTGCTCCTGTTTCCCCATCTCATCCTCTCTGTCACCCTGCCACTGATTCCATCATCCCCTGCCTGCTCCTGCATCTCCATCTCATCCTCTCTGCCATTCTGCCGCCTATCTCTGGAACGGCCTGCCGGATGAGATCTGTCAGATTACCACCTTGGAAACCTTTAAGAAGGCTATTAAGATGTATCTCTTCAGTAGGCCTTTCCAGACTAGGTTCACCTCTATTTTCCTGCCCCCTTCCCTCCACTTCTCTCCCCTTTTCTCCATCCCTTTTTCCATCCTATCTGGTCCCCTCTATACATTTCTTTTTTACAAATCATCCACTGATTTTAACTATTATTTTAAACTACTGTTTTAATATCTGTCTGGTTTAATCTCTTTTTAGTATTACTATGTTTTTATACTGGGGGGAGGGATAGGGGTTTTAGAATTTTAACTGTATCCTCTTTTATTGTTGTAATCCACTTGGATTCCAAGGGATTAAGCAGAATATAAATAAATATTATTATTTATTATTATTATCCCATTATCCCCTACCTGCTCCTTTACCCCAAGGAAGGATGACAGCTAAGGAGGGGATAGGGAAGGAGGACAGAGTCCTGAGCCCCACTGAGCAATGATTCGAATCATTGAACCCTCAAAGTATGTTCCGGTGTGGTAATACAATGTGCACTCACCACGGTTTGCTTGAATCCACATCACGTGACTTGTCTGGAATCAAACTGACTCTGCTTCCCCCTCGTTTCGGAATGGCAACGGAAAGGCAACGGAAAGGCAACCAGGTGTGGTAAAACATCACGTTTTAACATGAATTCACATTGCTAGACAGGAGTGACTCCAGATCTGGTGTGAAAAAACATCACGTTTTGCATTGCTAGAACAGGAGTGACTGCGGATCTGAGCTGCAAACCCTCCATGTGTGATAAGGGCCAATCCCAGAGCTCCAAGATTGACTCAATCTTCCATTCATTTATAGGTTGGTAAAATGAGTACTCAGTTTATTGGGTGCAATTGTCTTACAGATTGTAAACTCAGTGCTGAGTTGTCTGATAAGCAGTATAGAAATATAAATGCTATTGCTGGCGACTGGAGTTCGAATCCCCACTCAACTACAAACCTGCTGGGTGACCTTGGGTAAGTCACACTCTTTCAGTCTCAGAAAGGACAATGGCAAACTGCCTCTGAATATTTTTAATTTTAATTAGATATTTTAAAACTCTGATTTTTAAGGGGGGGTTATATAATGATGATGTAATTTTGTCTGGGGGTATTTTAATTGTTAGCCGCTTTGATTGTTTTATCACAGAAAAGCGGGTTAGAAATAAAAATTTTATTTATTTATTTATTTATTTATTTATTATCTGAATAAATCTTGCCAAGAAACCCCCATAATAGATTTACCTTAAGGTCACTATAAATTGAATATGACTTGAAGGCACACAACAAGAACAGTAAATCTTAAGATTATAAATGAACAAATAAGTTTGTAAAGCAAAAATAGTGTCACTTTACAGTATCAGGAGTACCTATCATAAGAAGACATGCAAGTAGAATTAATAACTGTGACCTTCAACATCGTCACACATAGAATGGCTAGAATCCAAACTATCACATTCCCTTTCCCCAAGGAAGCTCCTATGATGAGCTCCAGATATTGGGAGAGGTTCTGCAGAGAGGGGAGTATCCCATGAGGAACAAGGAGCTGGAGACTCACATTAACCCAGGAAGCAATACACTCCACCTCTGTGCACACAGAAGTGATTTCAGCAGGAGGAGGTGCATCCTTGCTGCTCTATTTGCAACCATCTTTGCCATTGTGTTTGCAATTAATCCTGGGGTGGTGTTAATACTATAGTTTAAACTGGAGCAAAACCAAAATTTGAAATTATCCCACACATCAGAGAAATGGGGTAATGTCACAGAACTTGTTCCCTGACACTCTTTAATGGAATGTTTGGTTCGATAGCTGCCTTTTACCCACACACACCTCTATAATGTCCCCAAAAGAAACCAGGTCCAAGGCACTGCTGAAGAATTTCTTCAGGAAAAATCTGGTATCCCTCCAAATCTTCTGACAAAAAATAGAGTGAATAATTTCAACAAGCTCTTTGTAAGTTTAGACTACTTTGAATAGATGAATACCAAACTATAGCTGATGCTTTTATTTTGTTATACTTATGACACATGTTAAGCTCTTTGTGAACCTTAGAGAAGCATGCCTCTAACAGTCAATTGCTCTTCTTTGTATTTTAGCATTGACCCACAAAAGCTGACATTAAAATAGATTTGAAAAGTCAAAGGGAATTGACAGAGCTTTCTTAGATTTATTAGTCAGCTGATTTGTGGAAATAATTTGTGAGAAGGTATACAAAGGATATATCATCTTGGGGTCAACTGGCCCAACTTAAAGAAGTCCAACTATCTGTTAATTAGTCCAAGTTAAATAAGAATGTGCACAAGTCAGTATAAATATTAACACATACTTTTTAATAAAATAAAACAACATATATGGAAAATTACACATACAGCTACAGAAGCTAACATACTGCACAAAATAACAATATAACAAAAGAAAGAAGGAATACATATGACTTCCTATTTACCAGTTCATGGTTCTAGTTATCAAATTATTTTACTTCCTTTAAGTGTGTGTGTGTGTGTGTGCGCGCACACACACACACACAGATGCCATAACCCGCCTACAGGCGGGACAATCCCGCTTTTGGTGGTACTGGCCCGGTCCCGGTCCAGTTAGCGCCAAAAGTAGGATTTTTCCCACCCATGGCCACCCTCCTCCTCCACCGTCGCCCCCATGCGCGCCCTCCTAATTGTTGCGGCCACTCATGCAGCCGGCCGGCCACACACTTCCGCCTCCGCCCTTGCGCGCTCCCTGTGAATTGCCGCGTGGGCCCTCTGCCTCCTCCTCCTCCTGAGCACTCCTTTTGTATGGCCGCAGGCGGCCGCTCATGGGGCTGGCTGGCCACCCACCTCCTCCTCTGCCTCCTCCGCAACTGCGCCGAGCCCAGGCACGGTCGGCAGAAGCAGTTGCCCAGGCGCGCGCGCTGGCCTAAAAAGGGAGATGGTCCCCTTGAGGAGGCGGAGGAGGCGGAACGGAGGAAGACTCTGGGTCAGAGGGAGGGGAATCAGCGCCAAATACAAACAGGAAGAGGAGTAGGAGTAAGAGGAGGTGAGTGGCCATTTCAGGTCTCCCTTGTTTTTTATTTATTTTTTCAGGGCAGGCCTGTTTAAGAGAGTCAGTGTGGTTTGTGTGCATTTATTTTTTAATTATTTTTTGTTAATTTTAGTATTATTAATATCCAAGTTTCCCTTTTTATTTAGTTTTTTGTTAATTTTTATTATTTTTAATATCCAAGTTTCCCTTCTTTTTATTTTATTTTTTGTTAATTTTTATTATTATTAATATCCAAGTTTCCCTTCTTGTTATTTTACTTTTTGTTATTTTTAGTATTATTAATATCCAAGTTTCCCTTCTTTTTATTTTATTTTTTGTTAATTTTTATTATTATTAATATCCAAGTTTCCCTTCTTTTTATTTTATTTTTTGTTATTTTTAGTATTATTAATATCCAAGTTTCTCTTTATTTTACTTTTTAACAATGTTTTAACATTGTTTTAACAATGATAGTGATGATGATGATGAGGAGGAGGAGGAGGAGGAGGAGGAGGATAGTGATATTGATATCAGTCGGCTTCTGAGGCCTGCGCTTGCTG
>NC_056522.1:51513826-51516837 GCF_019175285.1 Sceloporus undulatus
TTTCTGAAGCCGAGATGGTGTGACTATCCAAAATGCATTTGGGTGCTTTGAATGCTAACAAGCCTGGCTTGCTTGGACAGTGATAGTGATGATGATGAGGATGGTGATATTGATATCAATCAGCTTCTGAGGCCTGCGCTCACTGTTTCTGAAGCCGAGATGGTGTGACTATCCAAAATGCATTTGGGTGCTTTGAATGCTAACAAGCCTGGCTTGCTTGGACAGTGATAGTGATGATGAGGAGGATAGTGATATTGATATCAATCAGTTTCTGAGGCATGTGCACACTGTTTCTGAAGGCGAGATAGTGTCACCTTCCAAGGTGTGTTTTTGGTGTATTTTTTGTGCTTTCCCTTGACCAAGTACACACTTCTGAGAAGTACAGTTGGTGCAAGAAACCTGAAACGGCAAATCCACTTCTTGTGAAACCACCTTGACATGTTCAATATGCATAACCATGTTAAACCATGCTAAAGTTTAAACCCAAGGGGTTTGGTTATGGAATAAGCCTCTGAAATATACAAGAGGCCATGTTAAGTAAACCATGTTCAATGCTCAAATGTGCTTCGTGTGTGTTTTGGAATGGGGGGAGGGGTGTTTGGCCAAAAAGGGAAGTCCATTTCTGCCATCTGTCTAGAAATAATGCCAAAATGTCTTCTATTTTGATCATGCCTAAGAAACATGCATTTATATTAACATTTTTTAAAAAGCATCAATTTTTGCGTGTCCTCCATGTTTACAAATGTGTCCTACATTTGAAAATGTTGTCCTACATTTATCTTACATTTGTCTCGGTTTGGAGGTCCTGACGTATGGCAACACTACACAAAAACACACACACACAGAGGATACACTTCTACATATGTTTGTTCTTGAGGCTCTGTGAGTCACTGGGACAGAGCTAGAAGCCTAGCTGTTTCTAACTGCTGCCAGATACTTTCAAGCCCAGTCCCTGCACAGGGAGAAGAAGGAGAGCTGTGTCTTGGAAGCCATGTTTGACTGGGTGAATTTTCAAACCTGAGTGAGTGTTCTTGTGGGTTTTTTCAGGCTATGTGGCCATGTTTCAGAAAAGTTTCTTCCTGACGTTTCGCCAGCATCTGTGGCTGGCATCTTCAGTGAATGAGTGAGTGTGTTTGTGCTGGGGGAGGGGGACTTCTGTGAGTCATTGGGTATGAAGCTGGCTGCTGCCAGCTTCAAATTGCCCATCAACTTATGGCAAGGCTGCAAATTTCATAGGATATTCTTAGGTAAGGAATCCTGAAAAAGTGATTTGCCTCCTCCAAAAGCTAGCTTATAGCACCTTGTACTTCCTGGCAGTCTCTCATCCAAATACTAACCAGAGCTGACTGACTCTGCATAGCTTTCAAGTCGCAAAGGTTGGACTGCAGCTCCCAGCATTCCTCAGCACTGGCTACACCAGTTAGGGGCTGCTGGAACTTGCAGCCCAGCAATAGCTGGATTCAATAACACTGATTTTGGCAGTTTACAGACCGCCAAATAGTACGTCATCAATACGTACTAGGGTTAGGAAGGGGCGGTGCTTCCGCACCCCCCTAACCCTAGTACGTATTGAATACGTACAAGATGGCGGCGCCCTGTTCATACGGGCGCCGCCATCTTTACGTACTGGACGCACAGCGTCCAGACGTGTCGCGCCGCTTGTGACGTAGCGAGCGCGCCCCTGGCGCCTCGCTACGTCGCAAACGCGACGGTAAAAGAAGCTCCATTTTGGAGCTTCTTTTTTCGGTCCGCGCGGGAGTCGGGCCGTCTGAAGGCTCCGGCTCCCCCGCGGACCTACTGGCGGCGGCGGTAGACCGCCGCAAAGCGGCGGTCTGTACCCCGCCTTTATTTCCTACTCTTATTCAGGCATGAGAGAATTATTCTGTCATTTCACATTCGTACATGGAACTTATATCCTATTCCACATATTCACCCCCAGGCTCAACATATTTGCCACATCATGTCATGCCTTGTTCCCTGGACCCAGTTTCAGACTCTTCCACAGACAGTTAAGCAGACCAACAGGGGGATGTTCCTCATTCAGATTATGATACAGACAGGAAAACAGAATGACATGGGGGCATGCTCCTCTCAGCTCCTCCACCCTAATTTTAGCTTTTTTCTTTTCTTATTTGTATTGTAATTTTATTTTATATAATTCATTTTTATAATTGGGGTGGGGTGGGAGAGGGAGGGTTAGGGTTTGGGTATTATTATATTTTATTGTTTCTTTCTTGTAACCTGCCTTGATTCCTTCAGAATATGGCAGGATAGAAATAAATTATTATTGTTGTTGTTGTTGTTGTTGTTGTTGTTGTGCTTGGGACAGACAATGACACTCTCCAGTAGCCACAACAGAAAGACTTAGATGTTTATCACACTATGCTCTTAAAGAGGTACTATTCCAGTGTGACTCCTCTAGCAGCCTCCTGTTGCATGCTGGGATTGGCAGTTTTAAGGAGCTGAACTTCTCTGCCTGAGAATTCTAAATACCCCTCCTTAAAACTGCCAATCCCAGCATGCAACAGGAGGCAGCTAGAGGAGTCACACTGGAATAGTACCTCTTTAAGAGCTCGTCTGATAAACACCATAGACTCAGTTAGAGTTGGGAAAGGTCCCACAGCACTCCAGATGAGGCCTGATTCGTGCAGAATATAGTGGGAGTATTATTTCCCTTGACTTGGAAACTATGCTTCCATAATGTAAGCTAAAATAACATTCGCTTTCTTTGCTGCAGCATCATGCTGCTGGCTCATGTTCAATTTACAATCAACAATACTCCCAAGGTCCTTTTTGTGTACCCAGCTTTTGTGTGTGTATGATCTGTGTGTGGCACCAGAAACAGCATAAGGCCTCTAGCTCCTGACAGCCCAGGATAATTTCCCCCAATGATAAAGTGGCCTTGATAGGTCAGTGGCTCAGGCAGGGAGAGCTATTTCTTAATGCAGATCCATTAAGATGTAGCTCTCCTTGGATGAGCCAGTTACCTCCCTTTTGGCTGGGAGATCTCT
>NC_056522.1:51516937-51547742 GCF_019175285.1 Sceloporus undulatus
GCTAGAGGAGTCACACTGGAATAGTACCTCTTTAAGAGCTCGTCTGATAAACACCATAGACTCAGCAATACCTACCATAGTGGAAGAATATAGATGAGAGAGGGATGGTTTGCGATGCTCAGAGCATTTATATAGGAATTGCTCATTAATCATTTTTGAGAGGCTACCATACCATAAATAATCCCTCCACTCTCTAGGGAAGTCATTAGTGACACTTGGGAGGAAGATATCAAGCTGTATCCTGAAAAAACAGAGGTACTCGTGATAGGTTCCCCAAGTCCAGACAGGGAAATTTGTCATCCAGTCCTGGATGGGGTCACGCTTCCTCTAAAGGACAAAGTTTGCAGTTTGGGAGTACTCTTGGACTCATTGCTACAGATAGCTCCCTGAGGGACACCAGATGTCAGTTCCCTCTTAGAGGAGCAGGTGTCCCCCAGCTTCACCATCTGGAATCTGCCTGAAAAGTAAGATCAGAACCACTGGAGCGCAGTGCCCCCGATACCCAGCTTCCTCAGGCGTTCCAGAAGGATACCGTGGTCAATGGTATCGAAAGCTGCTGAGATGTCCAAGAGCACCAACAAGGCCACACTTCCCCCTGTTGATGTCCAGATGGAGATCATCAACTAAGGCGACCATGGCAGTCTCAACTCCGTATCCCGCCCTGAAGCCGTATTGAAATGGGTCCAGATAATCAGTTTCATCCAAGACAGCTTGGAGTTGGAAGGTGACTGCTTTCTTGATTACCTTACCCAAGAATGGCAGCAGGGAGACCGGTCTATAATTATTTCTCATCAGGGGGTCCAGGGAGGGTTTTTTCAGCAGCAGTTTAATCACTGCTAATTTCAATTTAGATAGAAATTTGCCCTCCCGGAAGGATGCATTGATTATTAATCGTAACAATGTAGTTATGGCATCTCCTTCCTGGGCAGTCAGCCAAGAAGGGCAGGGATCGAGAGTGCACATCATCTTCTTTACCCATCCAAGGAGCTTGTCCACTTCATCGCTTTTTACAAACTCAAAGTGATCCAGCTTAATAGAGTCCATGGAAGCTCTATTAAGCTCTGGATACCTCTCCTATTGTTTCTGTTTTAATGCCAGCGTCAAGATCTGCTCTTATCCGAGAGATTTTATCTGCGAAGAAGTCATTAAAGTCATCACAGCAGGCTTTTGTTGGTTCTAATATAGGGTTCAGGGTGGGCGGTAGTTGGATTTCCGTGTTTGTGATTTTTCTGGGTACATTTCGGGAAATCAGCCAATTCTGGCCAAGCAAACCCTTCCCAGCTCCCCAAAAAAAAACTCTTGACATACCTCACATCCTGGAAGTCCCACCCCCATTAGCCTTCCCATTGTCTGACTATGCCTATATTTCTCTGGAAGAGAAGATTATATCTAGATAAAAACCACTTCACACTCCTCCTAGGAGGTGACACTGAAGGCAACTGTAAACTGACACCATTGACAATTTACCATGCTGAAAATCCAAGGATCTTAAAGAGTGATGTGAATCATTTTTTCCTGTCCATTGGGATACTAGCAAGACAGGCTGGATGACAGGTGGCATTTTAAAGTAATATTTTGCAAAGGAATGTCACACCGATCTCAAGGAATATTGCAAGAGGGACATTTCATCCAGGATCCTGCTGCTTTTGGACAATCCCCCTAGCCATTCTGCAGCCATCCAGAGAATATTATATTGATATTATTTTATTTTATTGTTTTATCATTGTTTTTACCAGCAAATTCCATTTCTCTTTTGCATTCCATGGACCAAGTACAATTAAAGCTTTCAATTCTTATTATTTTCGGTCTGTCTTGGATGATTTAGTGAAGCAAACAAATTAATGAACCGCAATCTGTAACATGAAGGATTTCATACAGTTTGTGAAATCAGCTTGGCAGGTTTCAGCTGACTGCATGAATGGTGTTTAGAAGAAGCTTTGTCCACAATTTTGTCATGGTTCTGCTGTGCTTGGTATCAGAGACACCATCTTTACTACAACCCAAGCCAGTGCGGAAACAGCAAACAGTGATGGATTAGCAGAAGAACCTTTAGATGAAGTAGATATTGAACAGTTTAAGAACTCTCCTAGAGGAGAAATCTCCAAAGAAGATCTGATAAAAGTGGAGAATGAATGGTCATGAAGAAGAACCGGCATCCACATCTGAAAGGCAGGAATACTTACCAGAACAGCCTGTTCATAATCTAAGCCTCAAAGTCTTGTGTGAAATGTTAACCTAGGCCAGTGCTGCTTTTGAATCTCATGAGGTTGAATGATCAAGACACAAATGAAAGTTCATTTGTGCAGCACAGAATTAGGGATGCCATTGCTGACTAAAAGGAACTCCTCAGACAAAAACCACAATGGAAGACAGAAATGGTGGCTGGTCACTTCTTTGTAATGGCAAAAGTGCAGTCTCCTGCTGTTCTCCCTTCTGGCAACAATCTTTCAGCTCTGAATGACACTCCTTCTTTATATGACACTCCTTCTCTATATGAAAAGCCTGTTCATTTGGGGCCACCAGTTGCTGTAAATCCAGATTCCTTCCATGGTAAACTCTCTTCACATGATGTGCCTTCTACTCAACAAATCTGCTGAGGGATCAACACTTGTTGTCCGTCCTGATTCCTCTGAAGATGTGCTGTCTCTCTCCTTCTGTTATACCTTCCACACCTGTTGCAGAAAACACAGTAGGAGATATGTTGTCTCTTTCTCTCCTGATGTGCTTTCTCAGTCTGGAAAGGCTGCAAGAATAGGCACAGCAGAAGAACAAAGTACTTACCAGTTTCTCTCTGTCTGTGTGCTATTCAGAAAGGTAACTATCATCTAATGGCAAGACAGATCACCTGAACCTAGCCCCTATAGGAGCAGCAGCGGATTAATCTTCTGGTCCCTCTGAAGAGCATCTGCACATTTCTTTAGCCTGAATAAGATAAAATGTGATGTTTATGTTTTTAAATGTCTTTCAAACAAGCAGTGGGTTGAGTAAAAAAAGCTAACTTTATGGCTGCTTCAACTCCAATGGAACACATTCCTCTTATCTCCAATAATTCCCTATAGAACTGGTTCCCCCTATTTCCATCTGTCTCAATTTATATTGTGACTCCAGGAACAATCTCAATTTACATTGCAAGCCTAACATAAATCGACTTGTCTTTTACTGGGTGAGAATTAGAATTTACAGTTCTGTCTGAGAATCACTGAAGAAGGAGAACACAAGGATTAAATCAGATGAGATGATCAGTGGTGGTGGTGGTGGTGGGGAGATAAGGGATATTAAATGTATGCAAAGTCTGGCTGTAAATACCAAATTTCAGTTCTTCGGGACTCCTTACATGCAATTATTTGAAAATTAGCCCAAGTCTCCAGATTTCACTGTGTAAGAGACATGGACAAGCCTCATAACAAATGCTGTAGAGAAATTGATTCTTTTCCATTTATTTTTTGTTGTGCAAAAAAAAAAAAGGGGGGGGGGGAAAAAGGGGAAAAATAAAAAAGAAATCAAAATTTATTATTTTAAAAAACTATTATTAAAAAGTAGATAGTAAACTGAAAATATTTCATTGTTAAACCATGGACTTTATCACACAGGAGGAACTTGAGAGATTTAATAGGCATTATCACATACATGGCAATTAGAGAGGGCTTATCCCAGGAATAACCAGGGAATAACCAGTAACAAATCATTCACAGGATTTCCACTCCCTGGTTGTTCCCTGGTTAGTCCCAGGACAAGCCCTCTCTAATCGCTATGTGTGTGATAATCTTAGCTGTGATCGTGCAAACTTTCCTGGATAATGCTTTTTGAATCCCCTAATTTCTTCTGTGTGATAACATTCCCATGATGCATAAACTTCTAGAAAAGGTTATTAAATATCCAGATATGTGTCTTACACAAAGTGGATGCCGGTATGCTATTTACCAGAAATAAATATGTGGAACTGCCATTTGGAAAAAGAAATGTTTATGAAAAATAGTTATTTTTACACAAGGGCCTCTCCTCTTGATTTAGTCATGATGGAATTGTTTGTTTTAACTTCAGTGCACATTGATTTCTTACCTAACAGTAAGGAGGCTGTATCATGTTTGGATAAGCCCCAGCATGAGACTTAGCTTTTGATCACTGAAACTTTGTTTTAGTTTCTTTAATCCAGTATGCTTTTCCAGGTGCCTGCATTAGCATATCACTGTGCCAATGGTTTCTCTGTTAATGATTTTATTTCATTATCTTAAGAAAGCCAATCTGTGTCAGCTAATGAACTGATGTTCTCAAGGCCAGTACTTGAATCCAGCTTAGACTGAAAAACTGGCTTCAAAATACATAAATAAATAATAGAAGACTGGACCATATTTCCTTAGAATGGAAACTCATGCCACTTCATACTAGTATTTTCTCAAAGTCACCATAACAAACCCCTGCAAATGTCTCTGAATTTCTCTCCACCTTCATTGAAAATAAAGACTCAGCAGCAGATTGGGACTTAGCTGAATGTTCAACAAGTGAAAAACTGAGCCCAAATTTGAAGGATGTTTAAGTGTCAAGAGAGAGGAACCACACAACTACTTTCAACTTGTAGAGTGGGCTTTCATTTTTTGCTAGGAGGCCCTGCGGACTTCTACGCACACTTTATTTTATGATTGATGTATTTGTCACTGCTGTAATAATTTTGAACCTTTGATTAGATAATTCTGCTGCTCTTGCAATTTGTAATTTTCTCCTCTGATATGGGATATGTTTCTTGCTGCAATTTCTCCCTGAAGGCAGAGTCCTATGCATCATAAAGTCTTTTCTCTCCAAAGTTATATGTGGATGCCAGGTCTTTAGATGTGTAATTTAGGCCCATGCCGCACGGGACTTTACGCCACCCCTGTCACATGCTAGCCGAGGACCTAGCGTCCATACCGGCCTCACCCCTAGCACGTGACAAGGGCATAAAAATGCCGGTGCCCTATACACACGGGCGCCGCCATTTTTACGTGCTGGATGCTTAGCATCCGCACGTCGCCCTTGCCTTGCGACGTCACAAGTGCGCCATTTGTGCACTCGTGCATCGTGAAAAGAAGCCACTTTTTGCGGCTTCTTTTTCCACCGCTGGGAAGCCTCTCCGTTTGGAGGCTGCAGCTTCCTGGCGGCGGAAATGGAGGCGGCAGCAGAGCGCCCTTCTTGGGCGCTCTGTAATGCTCCATAGGTTCTTATTTCCCCTGGCTTTAGGTGCAAAACAGTATCCCTATGTGGTGTCATTTTTCTTGGGATCACAACAGGCATCAAGGACTTTTGTTAACTGTGAAAGTGCTCTGAGGTCCCCAGCTCTACTTTCATTTAGTACTCATAAGATATGGTTAGCTCTGTATACAGACTGGATTCTTGTTTCCATTGTTCTATGATTTTGGCAGGATTTTTGCTCTCTTGGAGGTTTCATTACCTCCATTACACAATTGCTTTCTTCTTTTTAATCACTGGTGGACCTTCAAACTTGTTCAGGGCACAAACTTTTTACTGCCACTATGTTTCATATGGCAGTTTTGATAACTGAAGCACAACTCTCACTTTTATATAAACAATGTAGTTTACTTTGTATAAGTCCTACAGGTCAGCTACTGACCTTACTCTTTTCATCTCGCTTAACCCACACACATACTATGAATGATTCCTCCTCCTTCTCCTCTATTCCTAATTCTCCTTTATATTCCATCTTCCTGCAACTACTGGTTTTACACAATCCTCTGTGAAAATCATGCCGCTTGAAAAATCACTGAAATAGGTCCTTACACAGGATGTGGAGGGTGCTCATGATTTTTGTTTTGCTTTGTTCTGTTGTTTGTTTGAAGTGGGAACCATAGTGAAGTTACATAGAAAGCCTGAGGAGAAACTGAATTTTGGGAAGGAGGTTAAACAACATTGACACTTGTGAAGAGAAATGCTTAAGGGGAACTTAATAATAATAATAATAATAATAATAATAATAATAATAATAATAATAATTTATAGTCCGCCCAATCACAAGGAATCTGGGTGGATTACAGCAATAAAAATACAGAGAATACAATCAAATAAAATACAATAAAATAAGATAAAAGAGAGTGACATAAGTCACAGAATTCACAGCTAGACCTGATGGAACTGAGCCTGCCTTTTTCACTCCCTCCCAGGTCTGATGATGACAGAAAGTACAGAGGGAGGGTTCTTCTTCTTGAGGCAAGAATTTAATTTTAATTAATTTTAATTTAATTCTTCCCATTATATTTAAGAGAAGAATTGGTGGACAGAGTGACGTGAGTCACAGTAAAAGGGGAGAGGAACTAGGCAGGGAAGGCCTGCCGGAAGAGATCCATCCTAAGAGCCTTCTAAAGGCTGTAAGAGTAGAAATGTGGCAGATCTCCTTTGGCAGGTCATTCCATAGCTTCAGAGCAGCGGTAGAGAAGGCCCTCTGGGTAACTGAGGTTAGTCTAGACTTTTTTTTGGCTGAAGTATATTCTTCCCCGAGGACCTTAGAGTGCGGGATGGACAGTACGGAAGAAGGCATTCCCTTAAGTATTCTGGACCCAAGCCATGTAGGGCTTTAAAGGTAATCACCAACACCTTTTACCTTGACTGGAAACTTAACCTTCTTCTAACACTTGAAATGCAAAAAAAAAAAAAAAAAAAAAAAAAAAAAAAACTTTGAGAAGGGAGAAACTCATTTTCCATATTTTATGCAGAAAAAAAATGTGTGTGTATGTGTTTGCACTGCTATGTATGTTTCTACAGATATTGGGTCTCTGAAGCATTCTGGGGAATGAAGTCCTAATTGTTTTAGAGGCCCAAGGGGTTAGTACATGTTTCCATGGAAGTAGGCAAGAAATGTACTTGTTTCCCCCCACTTCGAGGAAACTCTGAGTGTACTGATTTTTTTTTTTTAATGTATGGACTTTATGAAATTGTAACACTTTCTTTAGCAAACTGCAGACCTCAAGGGAGATCTCTAAATCCATTTCCATAAAGAAACAAATAATAGATGTCCAGGCCAAAACCCTCAGTACAGATGGACAGATACAAGCAATTCCAAGCAAAGAGTTTTGTGTTGAGAATGCTGATTGTTCTGCCTCGATTTGTCCTAAATTATTATCTTACCTGAATTGTAATACTGAAAAGATTAATAACCATATCAATCTCAAACTATTACAAAAGGAAACAATCAGCTTTCTTAGCATAGGAATCCCTGGCCTGGAACTGCCTTCAGATTCAGAATATAGCTAAAAGGCCTGAATGGTTGGGTTAGTAGATTTCTAGCTCTTCTTCTGAGAGGGTGCTGTAACTCCAATTTAGATAAAAAGGGGGTGATCTGCAAAAATATAATTAAACACAGTTTGATGTTAGTTTTCCAGTAAAACTAAGAATATTAGAGCAGCTCTGTTCTTGCTGCTGATAATTCCTTGGTCAAACATCTCTGGGAATTACTTACTTACTCAGCTCACTACCTCAGCAGAGAGATGGGTTCAACTGGGAGAAGTTGGTCTTTGGGACACCTTGATTGAGTTATATTGATTGAGGTATGGTAACCCACTGTATAGTGCACCAGCCAAAAAGATCATGTTGCCCTTGTAGGCTGCATAGTGCTTCATATAATGGATGGGATTTCTTTCAATCTCCCCCTTTAAAAAAGTTTTAGATCTGGCATCTCTATTTGAGCTTAAAACCTGCCAACACCAACAAGGGCAAGATATAATTATAAGAGTATGCTGTGAATCTTGGCTAGGAAATTGAGTATCGTTTGTTTGACAAATGAGATTTTTAAAAAAAAATTGCAAGAAAAACAGAGCTAGCCATGAGGCCCTCATTATTAATCAAAGCCTGAATGGAGTCATGGCTAGGGAAAAGAGGGATGGGGCACTCTGAGCAAGGAAGGATAATGTATCAGTAGTTGGCTGCAGCTGCTCTTTAGATTCTGAGGAGAGTGAGAAGCTAAAGATTAAAAAGTTTGCTTAAAGCAGATACCTCTGATAAAAGGGGGAAAGATCTGCTTTGTTGGCAGCTTGCCTAACACACTGAAGCTTGAAAGGAAGAGGAAGGCGGCATAGCCATACAGAGTAGGCCTGTGCAGGCAAGCTCCTTCTCTACAATTTTAGTTGCATTAATAACATGTCCCTGATTAAATTCTAGCCAGGGCAGAGCTTGAACAAGTTACTTTTGGAGTGCAACCCCCACATCCACCCTCCTGTCTACAAGCCCACTGGCCCTATTGGTTTGAGAGCTGGGGAGGTTATGGTCCCAAAAGATAAGTTTTCCATACTCTAAGCCTCCATTGTCTCTGTTCCTTGACATGGACTGCATTTGGCCATATGATTAAACAATAGGAAGTCATTACTTGAATGAACCTAGGCAAGCCTCCTTTTTCTGTCAATAAACAGTTAGCCATAGTTTCAGGTTTGGGCACAATCATAAACTAGCAAACTGGAAAAGGAAGCCAAAGTTTATTTTCTCATTGGAGTTATGTGAGAGGAGACTGGGACTGAGGATGCATAATCTTGTTGATTGTACATGCACAGCTAAACCATAGTGTAATATTCTATTTGAATCTTGCCATTATTTGAAACATATGTGTGTACAGATTCGGTTCCACCACCACCAATCCATGGATGGGAAAATTGCAGACAGTCACATCTCATATTATTCAGTGGGCAGCAAGAAGCATACATCCATGATAGCATGTCCACATGCATGCACCATCACTGAATGGCAAACTTTTGTTGTTGTTGTTAACTGCCTTCATGTTGATCTCAACCCATGGCAACCCTGCTGATGAGACATCTCCAAAACCCCATGTCTTCCACTGCTATGCCTAACTCCTGCAAATTCATACTTGTGATCTCTATTGATCTAGCATTCAGTCTTCCTCTTTTTCTACTTCCCTCCACTTTTCCTAGCATCATTGTTTTTTTCCAATGATTCATATATTCTCAATATTTCTCCAAAATACACCAGGAGATTTCTGGCTTGATCTGTTCTAGGACCCATTTGTTTGTCTTCTTGGCTTGTCCATGGGATTCTCAGCACTCTTCTCCAGCACCACATCTCATAGAATCACAGAGCTGGAAGAGACGACAAGGGCCATCCAGTCCAACACCCCTGCCATGCAGGAAGTCTCAATCAAAGCATTCCCGACAGATGGCCATCCAGCCTCCGTTTAAAGACCTCCAAAGAAGAAGATTCCACCACACTCTGAGGGAGTTTGTTCTACTGTCAAACAGCCCTTACTGTCAGGAAGTTCCTCCTAATGTTGAGGTAGAATCTCTTTTCCTGGAGCTTGCATCCATTGTTCCGGGTCCTGTTCTCTGGAGCAGCAGAAAACAAGTCTGTTCCCTCCTCAATATGACACCTCTTCAAGTATTTAAACAGGGCTATCATATCACCACTTAACCATCTCTTCTCCAGGCTAAACATCCCCAGCTCCCTAAGTCATTCCTCACAGAACATGGTTTCCAGACCCTTCACCATTTTAGCTGCTGTCCTTTGGACACACTCCAGTTTCTCAATGTCCTTTTTGAATTGTGGTGCCCAGAACTGGACACAGTACAGTATTTCAGGTGGGGCCTGACCAAAGCAGAATACAGTGGCACTATTACTTCTCTTGATCTAGACACTATACTTTTATTGATGCAGCCTAAAATTGCATTGGCCTTTTTAGGTGCTGCATCACACTGTTCACTCATGTTCAACTTGTGGTCCATCTCAAATGAATTGACTTTCTTCTTTCTTAACTGTCCAGCTCTCACATTCATACATTATAACAGGGAATACAGTAGTTCTTATGATTCTAAGTTTTGTGCTCAGTTCTATTTCTTTGCATTTTAGGATCTTTTCTAGTTCTTTCATAGCTGCTCTCCCCATTCTTAATCTTCTTATGGTTTCCTGGCTGCAGTCCCCATTCCTATTAATGCCATTGTGGATTGCAGCAGTTCGATTGGAATGTCATTTGTTCCTGGATACATATTTTTGTCATTTCTTTTATTACAGCTTCCACCTCACTTTTTAGAATTTGGAGTGTAAGCTCTGGTTAATACTTGGATGGAAGACTGTCAACAAATATCAGCTCTGTAGTCCTCTGTAGTCCTGTATCATTCCTCTTTCAGGGGAACAAACTGGAAAAAATCACCTCTGAGTATTCCTTGCCTAAGAAAACCTGATGAAAACCTGATGAAGGTTTTCAACAGGTGATACAAAGGCACATACATTCACAGCTTCACATCAAAGTAGGACAGAAATGTTTTAAAAGGTATGGTTAAAGATTTTATTGTGACTTGGAAGATCGGGATTCAAATCCCCACTAGCTATAAAACCCACTGTGGTTGCATCTGCATTGCAGAAATAATCCAGTTTGACACCACTTTAACTGTTATGGCTCAGTGCTATGAAATTCTGTGAACTGTAGTGTTGTGATACTGTTAGCCTTCTCTGTCAGAGAGCTCTGATGCTGCAATAAACTATAATTCCCAGAATTCGAGAGCATTGAGCCATGGCAGTTAAACTGGTGTCAAGATGGATTATTTCTGCAGTGTAGATGCAGACTGTGTTACTTAAGCCAATAACTCTTGGTCTGATGTACCTCACAGGGTTGTTGTAAAGTGAAGTGAAAAATAGGAAAGCTATGCATATGACTGAATGCACTGGAGGGGGCAGGGTTTGAAATTATTTTAAAAAAAACTAAACTGTGATTGTTGGAGGAAGATAGGATAAATAAATACTGTAATGAGTAAGAACAATGGCACTTTATTGGTCCAAAGATTACTGGTTTTCAGTTAGTTTCAAAAGCTATTTTGTAGGCATTTTCACAGGAAATATGCCTGATGAATTTCATTTTCTTATCAATTCTTTTTAAAGTAACAGAAAATAAAAAAGAAGTACTTGCACAATATCTAGCACAAGAAGTCATATGATTCTGTCATCATAACAAGTAACAGGTTCGTTTTAAAACACTGCAATGAGCAACTGGGGAAGCAGGTTTTCAAAAGCAACTTACTCAGCCCTGTTCTGTAACCACCCTATTTCTCAAGCATCCTTACCTGAGGATGTAAGGGAATAATATGTTCAGAGCCATTCCAAATTTTCCCTGAAAGATAAAATAGGGATGTAGTTGGTATCTGAAGTTGGGTCGTCTACATTGTGTTTCTTGAGTAAATTATGTGAATATATTATATACGAAGCAAACCTCAAACCTATATTCAAGTTTACAAAGGGGGTTGGGGTCCTCAGGAGAAAGACTATGAAAAACAACAACATTCCCTCTCCATGTTTCTGTTAGGAAAGATATCCTTGCCCACTGTCTCCCCCAACACAACATTTGAATCAGTCCGTGCTCTCCTATTTGACAGGAAGTTATTCTCTGTTGTTTGAGAGAGAGATATGTAAAGGGAAGGAATGCAGTTGCTTCAATAAGATGTTTGCCCACTGGTGAAGTTCACACCAGTATTTCTTCTAATTAAGCATTTTGGGTTCCAAGACCTGAACATGATCTTTATCTTAGATTTTCCTCAGTGCTGATAAGACTGCAGGGGGCATTTCAAGAGCTTTGCTGGTTTATGTGTGCTGAATAATAAACAAGCTTTAGTATATGAGTAGCCTGGCTTGCTTTAGTTTGGGGCAGTAATGTTGATTATCTTTAATAATGTTCTTATAAAAGCACAAAGAGCAATCAGATGAAGGATTAGAACATTACATTCAGTGATCCTCACTTTCATTATATGACTGCTCAAATGTAGCAATAGGATAGCTTTTAACACTGAGCTGCTTTGATGACAAAGGAGAGGAAAAATCAAACTGGTATATCATCTTCCCTGTCTACTCTAGTTTACAGATGGTAGCTGATGCCTACTGACTGTGTAAAGTGTGTTGTAAAGGATGGGCATGAGTGGCAGATCTACATGCAGCTGGACCTCAACTGAAAACGATGGTGATGTATAGGAAATGAGCAATGCACTGAATAATATAGGAAGCCTATATGTTGTATGCTCCCTGACTTAGGACCTGATTCTGACATCAGGTGAAGTCCAGCAAAGAGATCAGGTTCATCTCACTTTTCAGGCTGGGTTTTGGGGGGAGGAGGCTGTGCTTGAAGCTATGGGCTGGGAAAACATCATGATCCCCTGTTATTTCATTCAAGCATCTACTGATATTACTTCTTGTAGATAATAGTTGCAGAAGTTAAGTTTTTAGACATTGTTGTTCTGGGCAAGTATAAACGACTATGGGAAATGGAGACAGGAAGGGCAGCTGGTAGAAAAGAATGACAAGTAAACACAAACAGAAAGCCAGAGTTGCAGTTAAAATGTTGTACTGGGACTTTGGAGATCCAGATTCTAGTCCCTATTGATCTTTGTCAAGCAATGTCAGTCAATCAGGTCTACCTCACAGGACAGTTATGAGGAAAGAAGAGAGCCATGACCATCAAAAGCCAACCGAAGAAAGACATGATGTAAGTGTAACTAAAAATAAATTGCCAGACATTTAGGTCCCGCCATGAATGTTCTAATACGCAGAATACGTGTAATCTCAATGGGACTGTAAAATTTCTACTGTATATTGCCTTCTGTCTGAAACTGGCATATTCTGTCATATGATTATTGCTGTGATTGTTGTAATATATAAGATACAATCCACCCTATACACTCAGTTCCTCTGGGAAATGTTTGTTTCAATCAGCCAGGACTAGACTGGCAACAGTTTCCCAGAGAATCTTTTCATCTGCTGTCCCTAAACTGTGGAATGACCTGCCAAAGAGGCATGAAAGCTAAAAATGACAGTGTCATTTAAAACAACAGCTCTTCCAGCAGGCCTACCCAGTCAGTTTTAAATAATGACTTTTTAGTTTGTATATATTAAAGAATATACTCATATGAGTACTTTCATGGTTTTATAGTATTGTATTTTAAGTGATGGTTTTCTTTTTTAATTACTGTATATACTCATGTATAAGTCTAGAAATTTGAGTCAAAAAATTGACCAAAAAACCTGGGTCAACTTATCCATGGGTCAATGCAAGTGCTGTACTTTAACTAAAAATAGGATCCATCTCCCTCTCCGAGGAGAGGTAAAATCTTAGTCTATCCCGGGAGCACGTAAAAGAAGCACCAACCTCCTCTGTTCTCTTCACTGTAGTGTTGCTTCTGGCCTTTTTGAATGCTTGGGTAGGAAAATAGCAGCATTCTTTAACATCATTTTACTTTCCTTCACTTTTTACATCCTTTGTTGCATGCCCCTAAGTTTTACCCTTGACTTATATATGGGTCTATCCAAATTTATAATTTTGGCCCCCAAACCTGCCCTCAACATATACATGAGGTCAACTTATAATCAAATATATACATTATGCTTTGTATTTTAATATGTTGCACCCTTTCTTGAGAAGCAGGACAAAAATAAAATTTATTATCATTATTATTAATAATATTAATATTATTATTAGCATGTTTAATATTTTAGCTATGTAAAAGAGTAATATGGTTTCTATAAGTTCATGGGGAAATGATGAGAGTAATGTAAGGCAGTGGCACTCCCATGTGTGGTGACACCCAATGTGGGAGGTGGGGCTTTGGGGGCAGGGCTTTTGGGGGGTTTCCAGGGTGAGGAAGGAGAAGGCCCCCAAAGCCCCTGTGCCAGGCAGAGAAGGCACCCAAAGCCCCCGCGCTGAGTGGAGAAGGTCCCCAATGCTGGGGCTAGGAGGCCTGAAACACCCCCATGCTGGAACTGTGTCACTCCCCAGTGATGCTACTGATGGACGCTTTAGTTCTATTAGAAATAATGTGAGGGCAGGGGACTCAAAGGAATACTGGTAATTTGACTCAAGAAAGTGCAAATATGTGGAGGAATAAATATCTCAGAGTCTGTTGGTGAGAAAGAGAAAGTAGAGATGAAAACAGACTGGTGCTAAGTGAGTGAGGGGGACATGGAAGAAAGGGTTGGTATGTTTTAACTAGTAAGTGAATTAAAATGAAGCCCAGGAAAATTGTTAATTTTATGCAATGTTTGTGGATTCTGGCACTTCTGTCTACAGATGTCTTCCTGCTAATGCTTATGTATTTCTCAAATAAAGTTTTACTGTTTGCAACACAGAATATTTATTTGCTGAACACTGAGGGCAAAGGCAGTTCTTGACACCACCTTTCTACTACCCCTTCCCTGCTTTCCATTTACATTTGAGAAGGAATTAGGGTTGACTATCACAAGTGCTTGGCTGGTAATATTCTGCCTCTTTCAACAATGCAATCAGATGCCTGTCATTGGCCAGAGATATATAGCATGGAGGATAAAAGTATACCATCAGATCTTGGGAGATTAATTTGATGCTTTGGGGAACTGCTTGTGCTTTGGTGCCTCTTTTTACTAAGGGAGGCTGATAGACATTGTCTAAAACTTTCCACTCCTCCATAATTATAAAATGACTAATTTTGAAACTGTCAGATATTTGCCCTAATCTCCAGGAGCAGCTGGCACTGTGTAATGAGGAGTGGTCATAGTAGAGAAAGGTATCTTTCTATGTTTTCAGATTTAATCCCTCAAATTTGTTCCAAGCAAATTACAGGATTTCTCCACTTATTCAATTTGGGACAGTACTTCTTTCCTACATTCTGTTGAGATCATTATTCAAATAAATGGAACAACGACCAGCTTCTCCTCCATTTGTCTATTCAACATCAGGGGCTCAAATTTCCATTCTCACACTAGCTTCTCTAACCCATCCCTCATTCATTTCCATAGGAAAATTTGGAAATACATGCACATGTATTCATTTGTATGTACTGTTACAAAATTTAGTATTCTTTTCACAAGGTATATTTAATTACAACTGAATGAATCTAGAGAAGAGCATCACAACACTACATTTTTTTAAGACTGCAGTGATATCAGAAGAAGCTCAGTTATTACTGTTGTCATGAAATTGTATGGATTGTATGAAATTTTTTGTATGTGCATGAGGCTGGAGATAGACACAACAAAAGAAGTCCCTGCATGAAGAAAATTGAAATGTTATAAGGCTGTGCTAGATCTTTCTTCTTGATATCTGGGATGGATTCCCCTCTATTATCCCCTCTGTTGTAAACCGCTCGGATTCCCAGTGATTGGGCTGTATATAATTAAATCCTATTATTATTATTATTATTATTATTATTATTATTATTATTATTATTATCATCCTCTTCATTCCTATGAGAATGGACCGCCCCGCCCCCTCCATCTCAGTTGTATGAGCACCTACAGTGGTAATACTTGTTATCATGAACTAAGTCAGATACTACAGATGGTAATCTGCTTTCCATATCTGGGTATGTTCCTTTTGTATGAAAACAAAGTGGAACTTAGTGCAGACTAAAGAACTAAATCAATAAACAACCTTTAAAAATGCCACAGAGAAAAAAAATCCCTGTTCCCCATTTCCTCTGAGCCCCTTAAGAATAAAACTGATATAATTTCTCATTTGGCTCACCTCAAAGGGATTGGTGATGCAGATAAAATACCTTCCTTTTCAGTCTTAGCTTGTGATTCTCATTTAGGAGTGCAAGAAACAATTAAAAATATTCACTCTGTAGTTAAAAAAAAGATTTTCCTGGATATTGGGCAACCTCAGCACAAAAGATTCCCCTGCACTGATAATCTAAAAAAAAAAAAAAATCCATATAGACTTTCTGCTCAGAAAGTTGAATTTTTCTGCACAGAAATCTCATTTTCAGTACAGAAAAAAATCAGCCTTCTATGCAGGAAAAGAACACACCTCTGATTTTTTTTTTCACAGAAAAGGCCTAAGCATCACATAGTCTTTGAAAGATTCAGTTTTTAACAACATCAGTACAGTGGAAACAAAATTGGTAGAAATTACTCATTGCTGCATTGAAGGAAGAAAAGGTGGGGAGGATTACGTTCATGCTGCCATGTCAGTGAATCCACTCTAGTCTAAACTTTAAAGGTTTTATCCAAGGCACCAAACCCTAAAACCAAAATAGGTTCAGCACCTCAACTAAAATTAAGATTAAAATTTGAAGTAGATTAACTATCCCACTAATCTAGGACCCTCTGCCTGCCATTATTTCGTTCAATTCAAAAGCATCAGGTTTGAGAATATGGAGTCAGAGGAAACAAACAAGCTGATTTACCCCGATTTTTAAGGTAGCCTATTTACCACTGATAAAGTTTTTAGAGAAATATATTCCCAGGCCCTTTTTGAGACCCACAAAAGTCTGAGAGTATTCCTTACAATTCACTCTACGATGATGATGATTGATGATGATGATGATGATGATGATGATGATGATGATGATGTTCATGATGACCCCATGGATGAGACCCCTCCAAGACCTTCTTTCTTCTACTAGTCTGCTCAGGTCCTTCAGGCTCAGGCCTTTGGCCTCTCCGATAGAATCCATCCATCTAGCAGGTGCTCTCCTTCTCTTTCTGCTCCTTTCCATCTTTCCTACCATTGTTGTCTTTTCTAATGAGTCATGCCTTCTCATGATGTGCCCAAAGTATGACAGTCTTAGTTTTGCTGTCTTGGCTTTAAGGGAAAATTCAGACTTAATCTGTTCTAGAACCCATTTATTTGTCTTCTTGATCATCCTCCATATCCTCAGCACTCCTCTCCAGCACCACATCTCAAATGAGTTGATTTTCTTCTTATATGCTTTCTTCACTATCCAGCTCTTGCATCCATATATGGAGATGGGGAATACAATGGGCTGGGTGATCCTTGTTTTAGTGTTGAGTTATATCTTTACACTTTAGGATTTTGTCCAGTTTTCTCATAGCTGCCTTTCCTATTCCTAGTCATCTTCTGATTTTGTGACTGTAGTTTCTGTTCTGATCAATATTTGATCCAAGATATGGGAACTCTTTTTTAACTATTTCAATTTTCCCATGATCTACTATACTTTCTGTCAGTTTCATTTGTTCTTGGCTCTGCTGTATTGTTAAAGTTGATCCTCTCCATACATGAGACCCTGCATAATTACTCCATCATGTCTCACGTAAAGACAGCATCTGATTCAGTGATGGAAAATGTTTTACATACTTAGACCAGTTAATCAGCACAACCTCCAAGTAATGGCTGTGTGACCAGGCTCTCCTCCTTTCTTCTAACAGAACACCCATGGGTGGGAATAAATGCCTGGCTATCCCATCTATAGTATGGTCAGGGAGAAGGGTTTCTCAAGTTCTAAATCAGTATTCAAAGCAATAAATCTTACTGAGCAAAAATTTCCTTCCTCTGTCATAGCCACCAAATGCTCGTACAAGTAAATGTATTCTTGCATTGCTCCCAGAGGATACTCAAACCTGGGCTTTTTAGACCTTTCTAAAAAAGAGAGAGAGTCCCAAAACCAAGCAGCTATTGAGATTACCACTGTTGGATGGGGTATCCTGGGAGCTGTAGCTTGGACAAGTATGGCCCGTTACAGACGGGCCTTTTAGTACGGACTCATTCCGTACTAGGGTTAGGAAGGTGCGGTGCTTCCGCACCCCCCTAACCCTAGTACGGACTGAGTCCGTACAAAATGGCGGCGCCCCATCTACATGGGGGCTGGCATGATGATGTCATGACCGCGCCGCCTCTATATGCGTTGCTGGGCGCAGCCTTCAGATGGCTGTGCCCAGCAACGCAAGGGAGAAAGGGGCCAAGTGGCCCCTTTCTCCTCCTCCCCGCCGCCGCGGGGTGTCCTTGGGGCTTGAAGCCCCAAGGACATCCCTTTCCAGGCTGCAGGGAAGCGGCCTTTTGCCGCTTCCCCGCATCCTGGAAAGCGGCGGATCGGGGCCTCAGCAGCTGCCATTCTGGCCACTGAGGCCCCGATACCCCAGGGAAAGGGGCGGGTACAGGCCGCCGCTTTTCGGCGGTCTGTAACGCACCTAAGTTTCTCCATTACAGACAGTAACAACAAAAAGCTTACTGTTGGCTGTAAATGATCACAAGGGAGTGACCTCTGAGGAATGTAGGGCCCAAACCAGTGAAAATGACACTAATCTTGCCTAGAAGGCAATAGGAACTCAGCACAGATTACTGAAAAGAATATGCTGAGTGGCATATTCTGAATGATTGTCGTCATTTAAAAATGAACTGCCATGTCCAGTGCAAGGGGGGGCTTCTGAAATTTCTTCCCTGAGGTGAAGATTCTAGAAGGAACCAAGAATTCCTATCCACATTGTTTCGTAGACAAGGGATCAGTGGACAGAAGGAATACTCCTCCTCCCATTGACTTTGATGAAGAAGGAATGGAATCCTGTAAGCTGCTACAAGAGTGAACAGACTCACTTTGTGAACAAAAGTAAAACCTTTGAAAACCAAGGAGGAGAGGGGCAGAGAAGAAGAGGTCACCATTATCTGGGAATCCTCCAGAGAGAGTTCTGTGGCGTCTGTAAATGAAAGCTTAGCTGTCAAAAGAGTGACATGGAGCTGAGGCAATTGGAGGTCTATTCGAAAGTCCTCTGTGGCTCATTTGCAAGATTTTGCTGACTCTGGGCTGGAATCTCAGCTACGGTGATATGCAGACAGCATAGTCATACACTTCATCGGCCAGCATGAAAACTGAGGGAGAGGACAGCTCTGCTAATTGGTAAAAATCAGCTCTGGGGTCTGGCTGCTAGTTGGCAGACACTGCTGAAGCCTCATTACATTTCATCCATTACTCCATGCACATTGCTAGTCCAGGAACTTTGGGGACAGAGCCTGGCTTCCTTCCTTCACTTGACTTGAATTACATTTCTCTCCTTAAAGAGGTATTTCCATCAGGCTCACTGGATGAGGCCCTGGGAGGAAATGAGAAACTATTCTACAATTTGCTAAACACACACACATGTGCACACACACACACGCACACACGCACACACACACACTTTGGGTCTTTGCACATACACACAGAATCTCCCCCCCCCCCCCCCGCATGTCAACTCCCCTCTTCAATTCATATGATAAAAGGCAGGGTGAAATCCCTCTATTTGGCTTCAGCGGCTCCAGACAGTATCTGTAAAGATGCTGATGTGTGGCTAGGAACCAAACAATATGAGGTTAAGAGTCATTGCACATTCATACAGGTGCTTTATTCCTTGAGCAAGCACAGCATTGCCATTTTAAAGTTTGAATTAAAGACCTGATTATTTCTCCCCATATTTAAAATCTGGGATCTGTACAGCACCTAAGCTTCTCCCCCAGGACAGATGGCAAAGAGTCAGTTGAGCAAAAAGATTCATATGTTTCAGGTATTCTGAGGCCAGGATGCTTCAGGGAACACTTAGACAGAGAATCCTGAGCTCTCTTGTATCTCCCTGTGGCTAATGAGCATTTCCACAGTCAGAATAATGAGAATGTCCATTTGCATGGCAAAGAAGGGGATGTACGTGCAGTTCCCAGTCTCTAGAAAAGGCATTTTTCCACTACTAGTTGAAATCACTCAAGGATGGTAAGAAGCTACTGTAGCTAAATACAGCACAGCTCTCAGTATCCATTGGGGATACTTTCCAGACCCCCCCCCCCAAGTCCATGGATGCTCAAATCCCATAGTATGCAATGGTGGTGCGGCCACGTGGCCGTGAACTATTGGGTACTATGGGACTTTGCCTCCTTCTCTTTCCCACTTCCTCTTCCTTCCTCCTCCTCTTCTCCTCCTCTACTTCTTCCCTGTCGCTGCTGCTTCTGCTCTTCCTGCTCCTCCTCTTCCCTCACTTTCTCCACCTTCCTCCTCTTCCTCTTCCTCTTCCCCCTCCATCGCGCTGCCACTGCTCGTCCTACTTTTCCCTCCTCCCCCCCTCTTCTCTGCTCTTCTTCCTCCTTTTCCTTCCTTCATTCCTCCTCCTCCTCTCTTCACCATATCCCCCACTTTCTCCTCTTCCTCTTACCCGCTTCTGTTGCCCTGCTCCTCCTCCTCCACTCTTCCTCATTCTCCTTCTCCCTCCTCCTCCTCATCCCTGCCTCTTCCTCCTCCTCCTCCTCCTCCTCCTCCTCCTCTAACACCCCCCCTCCCACATATGCTCAAATTCGCAGATGGCAAATTTGCATATATGAAGGGCGGACTGTCATTCTTTCTAGGTTTCCATTACAAGGACTCTGAAAATCAGGTCAGATTTAACTTTCCAAACTAGTGATGGATCAATCTGTCATTTTTGTTTTCTATTATTTTTTAAACATTATTTAAAGAAACTTTTATCAAATTTTGGAAGAAATATCCAAATGGCGGTAATAATCCCCCCCCCCCCGGGGAAAGATTTGTTGTTGTTGTTGTTGTTAAAATCAGTTCATTCAGCTTTTGCCAGTAGAAAGAGAACCATGTATCTGTCTGCCATGTAGCTGTTACAAATGAGAAGATTGTCAGAAAAAAAATGACAATCAGAAGTATGGCTGAAACCAAATTTATTCAAGCTGAACAAAAAAAAGCACAGAAAACTAAGCAAAACTCCTAAAACAAACAAAAAACAAAAAAAAACAAAAAAAAACAAAAAATCTATTTCTCTATTTTGTCCCCCCTGCATTCGGTATTTAAAGATGCAACTATCTTTCTTTCAACTTCTATGATTTTTTATTGATTGTTTTACAAAATTCTTATCAAAAACATGGGGGAAAAATAAAGTTGTAACTCATTCCTATCAGACTAATTTTTTTCTTGTCCTCTATGCTCACACTAGTGATCCTGATCAATAAAGTATAAAAGTAATTTCTAGTCTCAACTAGCATAAACCCCTTTACTGTTGATTTACCAGTTAGTACTTGGTTCAATGAATCTATTCTAATTGGGATTAGGAAGTGGATGTAGGCCAGAGATAGGTAAAATGTGGCTTGCATACTGCATGAGGCCTCCAGGGACATTTTCATGACTCCTAAGCAGCCCAGGAGTTTACACACACACAAACCACACACACACACACACTCAAAAATAAACTTTACAAAATGCCACTTAGGGATTGTGCAGAGTATTTCTATCATGTTTGGAAGCCCTCTGGAGTCCTAAGGTCAAAAAGCATTTTATTTTTTTATTTTTTTATTTTTTATTTTTTAAAAAAACTTTTTTGAAGAGGTGTTTCTACCATATTTTGCCCCTGCTTCACCAATTTAGATCCAGGAGAATCCCTTTTTGAACCAAGAAGAGGTCAGGAAATGACCTAAAATGGCCTAGAAAATGGTATACAGTCTTGGTGAGAATGTCTCCAATGCTCTGCAGAGGTCACCTGAGGGCAACCCCCCTTTTTATTTATGTGGCAGGTGCAGGAAGTCCTCCAAGGCCCTAATGTGCCCCCCTAGCCTTGTACAGTTGTCCATCCCTTATTTAAGTCTTAGTGGGAAACAGCATTCATACACAGAACTACTACAGTACTATACTGTACAACTTGATACAGTTTAATCTTTTTCCTTGGAACTCACATAGCTTTAGACTGAGGACTAATGATAGTAGATTCTGGAGCTTCTTTCCTAGAGAGATTAGACCAGCTCTCTCCTTGGTGACCCTGAGGAAAGGGTTTTTAATGAGTTGTCTTCCTGTATTTGTATTTGTTTCTATATTTCATTAATAATGTGCTGTCTGTATTTGCATGTGTACATTTAATAATGTGCTTGTCCATATAGTTTTCCTTTTTAATGGATATGTTTCTAAATTGCTTTTAATTCTATTTAAAAGTTAATTGTATATTAATTTTTGTATGGTTTTCCTGATATGAGCTTACTGTTTGTAAGCTACCTTGAGTTTAAGAGCCAGGAAAGAGATGAGATATAAATAAATCAAATAATTATTATGAAGGACATCAAATTCCCACCCCTTTTCTATGAGTTAGGATTTTAAATAATTATCCATAAGTGGATTTATGTATATATTCCAGATTTACAGGCCTACATTGGCATGCACTATCTCATCCAGCCATTCAGAATAGCCTCAAGTATTCTTGAGGAATCCATTGTCCTTTGCTCACAAAGAGGCCTGTGGTCTCACAGGAATGGAGACATATTGAATTGCAAAAGAGGAGTCCTTGTTGAAATGCAAATTGACTTTAAATTTCCTGAACTTTGCCTAATTGCTGCATGGCCAGAGGATGGGCCAGCCTGCTAAAGATACCCTCCCCATACCATCTTAACTAAGGACAGAAACAACAAAACGTAGCCATCTTAGTAACATCTCTAATTTTTCTCCTGTTTGGTATGTAACATCTTGCCTGATGAAGAAGCCAGTGGAGCTTTGAAAGCTTGCAACAAGTATATTGTACATTTTGGTTGGCCAATAAAGGTATCACTGCTTGCTGGATTTTTGTTTGAATTTACTAAATGACCAACACAGCTACCCCTGCATGTTTTATAGGGTACAGTTAGATTTGCAATACTTGCATATCAACATTTGAATTAGTCTTCCACTTTTTATATCAGTTTCAGATGATACAGTATTCTTCACATCTATCTCCTCTGAAAGCTCTGTCTTGAAAGCACCCATTATCATGTAAAGTAGACCAAGAAAGTAGAACCTTCACCTTCCCATCAATAGTTATTTGACAGCATGTGCCAACTTAGGAACTTGGTGTGCAGTATATCAAAATGTCTATCCAGTGTTGTCTGTTACTGCAGTAAAGAATATTTTGATGTTTTTTTCTCTCCTTGAGGAACAAATCCTAACCATCCAAAATACCCCAATTGAAAATTGAGGTGCAACCAGATGTTTTGTCATGATTGAAAAGGCCAGCACTTCTTCTCATCAGCAATAGCATCAGCAACTTTTATTAAAAAAATAATTTCTAAAACAAAACCACACACACACACACACACACAAAAAAATCAAAACATTGGCTGGCATCCTGTTCAGCAATTATGTTGTCAAATGTCTGACTTAACATAGGCCCAAGACAGACAGGTGGGAAGCAGTGTGGCGGTGACGATTCTAGGATTTGGGAGCGCGCAGCAACCACATGCTCCTAAACCCTAGTCCATACAGATGCTGCCATCATAGCGGCCTCCTGTCCATACAGGGGCTGCCATGATGACGCCATCGCCGTACAGAAACCAGGCAGGAAGCATAATCATAAGGCTGCATTGCAGCCTTTATGACGCATCAAAAAAGGGAACCGCCTAGAGCAGCTCCTTTAGATGGCACGTCTGTGCTGCAGCATGTGGATGCTGCAGCACAGATGCAAGGCTTATAGGGGCAGCTTCTAACCGCCCATCTGTACTGCTCCCTAATCACTTTTGTGATTGTTGCACCATCCTTACAATAACCAAAAGTCTTTTAAATGCAGTCCCTCAATATGGTCTTTTCGGAGTTGCCAGAGAGCAGGAAATTGAGTGATGATGCATCCAGCCCTCTTCCTATTGCTGGGTATACTGCACTAGGCAGCTGCCTTATGTGGTCCATGCAAATGCCTGTTGTAGCACACCCAGCTACAGGAAGATGGCTGAGCATTCCCCACTCTCCCCACTCTCTTGCACCTCAGAAATGGCTATATTATGGGGCTTAAAGAGTAGGGTTTTTTGTGGGGGGGAGATCTAACTACAAAACATAGCTACATCTTCCATAGTTACAAATTCTGTTGTGGGATTTTTCAGGAGGGAAAAAACATATTTTTATACTTCACAAGGAAACCTTAATTTTAAAAAAAAATCCGAAAGAGTCCCACAGTAAAAGAGGTTTACTGAAAACAAAATTACAAAACGCTCACCTCCCAGATTGGGGAAAAGATTAGAAAATTGCCACTGTGACATAAGAGCAATAAGCAAAGATTTAGATCAGCTCACAAAGGTCTTTAGCAAATTCCTTTCACACATTATCTTCTAATTAATACTTTGCAATTGGATGTCTTAGATATTGAAATCAAAACCTCCCCTATGCAACACATGCTCTTTTCCATGGAGCGGCCACCCGCCGGGGACTGCCGGGAGCTCCACTCACCCCAGCATGCCTTGCGGGGGCGTGCTTTCTTCCCATTGGCTAGCTGGCATCATGTGGAGGGGTCCTCCGCCTTTGCCGCCTCTCTAGGAGGCTGGAGGGCCTCTCGGTGGTCTTCTAGTCCTCCGGAGCAGCCCATTGGCTGGGTCTGCTCTGGAGGAGAAGCCAACTGCCTTACGGCAGCTGGGGCTAGGCCTATTTATAGGCTGCGCATGTGCCATTGTTTGCTCGGCTCTCCCACCCTCTCTCCCTAGGGTCTGTGGTCTTTGCCATAACTGTAGGGGTGGTAGCATAGGCCATGGATCTGGCAGATGCAGTACCAGGGCTATGGAGCACTGGTACGGGAGTGTTTCAGGACCTGGGGGGGAACTAAGGGCATGCGTTGTGGTCATTGCGGGGACCACAACCTGGGAGCGCCTCCCGGTGACTAGGGGCTTAGAGAACATGCGAGTGGCTGGTGGCTTGGCTGCAATAGACGTTCCTTAGCCCCTAGGTCATCCCAATGCCTGGCAGTCACCAGGCAAGAAGATTATCAAACAACTGGGGGGTTGTTCGATATTACAGATCCTGACCTATGCTTTGGGCCAACCCTACCTATGTTTCTGTTTGCTGAATAAAGTTGTGGCCTTTCTTCCAGCTTTGCCTCCTGTATTCATTCGTGGCGGCCTCCCAGGCAATAAGTATAATGACTGAACTGGTCCCCCAGCCTTGTGACCCTCATTTGTACTCATGGCTCTCTGCATGTGCCGAATTAATTAACTTTACACTCTATGTGCCCTTGGAATTCCACTTAGCAGCTATTCTAATGCTACCTCAAGGGCAAACTAATTTTGTGATTGCTCCATTTTCTTTGGTTGTGATCCCCTACCATCACTATGCTAACATATAGAGTCATCAGGGGTGTGATTGGGAACCTTATTTGTTTAGGTTGGAGAGAATGATCAGTTGTGCATATTTGTTTGACTAACTAAGGCCCGGTCCAGACGGGCACAATAGGGTGCCCTCGTCACGTAAGAGGGGTGGTGCTTCTAGATGCCCCTCATCCCTCGCACGCGATGAGGGTGTCAAAATGACAGTGCCCTGTACAGATGGGGTTCTTTTTGGTCTGCGGGGAAGTCCTGCAGTCTGGAGGCTGTGGACCAAAGCTGGGCGCCAGGAGACCATCCTTTTTGGATGGTCTGTCCCATGCCTGTGAGTGTTTAAGGTTGCAATACTATACTTATCTGGGGATCAATGGGTTCAAATCCCACTGAACTCCGTAGAACTCCCCCTGAGTGATCACTAACAGAAATTGCTCCATAAAGCATATTTGCACGTTGCATGAAGTTATCATTAAAACTTTAGGAGATAATATTATAATCAGAAGAGTCTTCTAGCTTTGTTGTCACATGGGACTCACTCTGAAATGCAAACCGCACAAATATATGAATTTGGAGTCTAATAAAGCAAGCTATAGGGTGATTAACAGACATTTTGTGCTCTTAGAGTTCATGTGTGATTTTAACACCATCATTTGTAGTTTCTCTGTGCTTCTTTTATTCTAGCAGTGAGAATCTCTCTCATCCCTCCCTCTTTCTCTCTCTCTCTGTTTCTGCTTGGTACTGGATCCCAATCTGGGTAGATTTTCTGCAGCCATATTCCAACAATGCATGGAGCTGAAAGCCCAATGGTAAACCAAAGTAAGGGGGCAGAATACAATTCTTACCATTTTGGACATTTCTCCTCTGAATATGCAAAGCATACATTATGAACATTATGCCTGTTTACTTTGGAGTAAGCCAGCACAACAGGCATGCAAAGCACCCAGCTAAATTCTAGCTATGTCTACTATGTCCCCCCTTCAAAAAAAAAAAAAAAAGTTTCAGGAAGGCAACAGTCCTATGCTTGCTCAGTTTTAAAACCCAGTGTAACAATATCCTGGGCTGAAAAACAAAGTTCAGTTTGTGCATCAGGTTCCTGGGGCTGCCAAATACACCTTTACACCATTCAAAGATATAGCCATGTTAATCTTTAGACTCACTATGCAGAGAGATCTTGTAGCACCTTTGAGACTAAAGACGTTATCAGATAAGGGAAACTAGAAATATAATCCAATGGCAATCTGAACACAATCATGGGGTTTAATGTTATTGCGTGATAGACTACCACACACAATTTCAGGCAATGGCAAGTCAGTCCAAATGCAATCATGGGGTTTCACGTTATTGCGTGAGTGGTGATCACACGCAATTTTGGGCAATGGGAAGCTATTTTCAAGCAATGGGAAGTCAATTCGAACACAATTTGAATTCATGTAAATTCGCTGAACTAGCGAATTCACGTGAATGCGTTCTGGCCCCACTTTCTTTTCATTTGAAATTAAAAGAAATTCCTCCCATGTGATAAACTCCTAACTGAAAGAAAGAAGTTGGCAGCAGGAGCTTTCATAGGCTTCAGTCTACTTCCTCAAATGCAAAAGCAACTTCTTTCTTTCAGTTAGTCTCAAAGGTGCTATAAGATTGCTTTACATACATTTATTCTATGCAATACTTGGCTAGGCTGCAAAGCAGAGTTCAATGCAATACCTCTCTGGGTGGAAAAATGCAGCTCAGTTTCATGCCATGCAACAAAGTATGGCTTTAAACACCTTCTTATTACCAATCATTCAGGTGATGATGAACAGATTTAGAAATTTAGAAAGGACTTAAACACCTTCCTATTTCAGCTTGCATTCCCTGACTAAAGTCCAGTGGGCCTCCCTTCCTCTTCTGTGGCAAAGAGGACTGGCTAATGGGGGTTTTATTCTGTTTCATTTTGTTGCTGTGTAATTGTTTTAACTTGAATGTATATGTTGTATTTTATTGATATTTGCTGTGAACCGCCCTGATCTAAGGAAGGGCGGTATAAAAATAAAAATTTTATTATTATTATTTATTATTAGATAAATATTTTTCATGTTGCTCTTCTGTTGTGGCAGCTCATGACACATATGTCAAGATATGGCACATAGTCATAAAAGATAATATAAAGCACAAAGAAGCTTAAAAGGTCAATGCCAATACCAATAGAAAATGCAGAAAGAGCCAAGAAGTCCTTGCCCATCTCTCTCTGCCTTGCTCTGAATGCAGTCCAAAGTAAACACTACTTTTTGTCACTGCTCAAACTATCACATCTGGTCCATTCTGCTAGAAACCTGGCAGACTCTATAGTAATTCCCATAGCTGTCAAACTTCATCTGTCTTCTCTCTTATCAATCTACAGTACATCTGCTTTGCAGACAAGAGTATACTGTGTTTTTGGTTTCTTTGGCTGTATCATGTTAAAACATTTATAACTAACCCCTTGATTTTTACAGACATCCACAGGGCAGATGTGTTTTGCCATAAAGGCCATTATAGCCATTACTACCCTTTTCTTTTTGACCATGCTGTTTGTTCTTGACCTCCATCCTGGAATCTTGGTATTCTTGTTGCTTTCTTCTCTTTCTTTTATTTCTTATGACCATCTTCTCATCTGCTTTGACAAATTCAGCTTACAATTTTGGACAGCTGGTAATCTAGCCTGACAGTGAAGAGTGTAATCCTAGTATTTAGTTTTCCTCTAGGTTAGGAAAGGCTGGGCAACTGTAGGAGACTAGGGTGTTACATTATTAACACTTCTCCCTAATTTCCAAAACACATTGCAGAACCAATCCAGTTTGAGACTGCTTTATCTGCCCTAGCTCACTACTAGGGAATCTGGGGAACTTTAGTTTTGTGACACATTTAGCCTTCTCTGTCAGAGAGCTCTGGTGCCACAATAAATGACAATTCACAGGATTTCCTAGCACTGGGTTATTTCTGCAGTGTGTTTTCTTTAGAAAACATCTTCTCCTGGGCCAAAAAAAAAAAAATGGTCTTGTGGGTGTGTGTAGAAAATGCCCCCACATCTGTTAGAAGGCATTTAAGGACAAAAAAAAAAAATCAGTCCCTGGGATGCTGTGCAGGTCACAAAAAGGCTGCATCACAGGGCTGCGCTTTGTCCACACCTGGCCTAGATGAACCAATGGTCTGCCACAATATAAGGGAAGTTTTTGTGTAACTCAGGGCCTGAATAGACAGGCCAAAAGAAATCTGCTTTGGGTCACTTTGCTGTTTAAATGACAGATACATATTAAGAGGCCAGAAACTGCGCCAAAGCTGCTCTCCAGTCCTTAGGACTTCAGCGTGGCTTTGGCGTGACTACTGGCCTCTTAGGGTGCATGCATCATTTAAATAGCATGCCTCCAATTCTACATGCACTTATTGTGATGTAAATCCAATTGAGCTCAATTAGACTTGCTGCTGGATAAGCATTTATATTGGGACAGAAGTGATAATTTACTGTGCCTTCCCTGTAATTTCTCCAAGAGATTGTTGTTCGTGTTTTCAATTATAAATATCATTATCAGAGAGATACTTTATAAAGGAAGTAAATAAATAAGCAATCTTGAAAGGAAACTTAAATCAACTTTGCTCCAAATCTTTTGTTAGAGCCAAATACTGTGGGTGGGGGTGCCTTGGGAAATCACCTGTGCTACTAGCTAGGGTTATAAATCTTTGCTTATTTCATTCCTCTGTGAAAGAATGAATAATTTCAGCAATTTTCTCCTCATCCTGCAAGAATATGAAATTTTATATTCATTTTTGAGTAGTAATCATACTTTAGGACTTCACTGGTGAAAATTCGTTTGCACAAAATAATAAATGATTTTCCTTCACATAAAATATAGTTTGAGGCAGAAAATATGCACTTTGGACAAAATACTTTCAATGCTGTGCAAAAATATTGTATTTTTTCACAAAAAATATATAGGAGCAAACTGCAAATGTTTTTTCTTTGTAAGAACCCAAGTATGTGTGCAAATTGTGTAAAAGTTGTATTGATACATGGATTCTTTCACAGAAAAATCATGTGTAGTTCTTCTGCATGTGCTTTCCATGCAAAAACCCTTTATGTTAAGTTAAGTTATGTTATGTTATATTGAGCACAAAATTCAGATTTTGTGCTCCAAAGCATATTGTCTGCACAGAAAAACCTTAGACATGTTTTTACACAAAATGTCCTGTAAAGTTGTGAAAAATCCTGTGGCTTTTCTTCTGTTTAGCCAGATATCTCTGAGGTTGAAACATGATTTTCTTGATGGGGATGCAAATATTTTCTTTGCATCATTACAGTTATCCAATGCAATCTTCCAGGGCAACCCAGCCACAATCTAAAGACCTCTCAGAGCCATGCATTTGAGGTCTTGCCTTGATTTTCAAGGCTCTTCAGAACAGCAGAAATGGTTGCTGTTGGGGGTTGGGGGTTGGGGGCGCAATTCACTGCTCCTGATGCTCCACTTCCTAATGGAAGAGTCAGTTTTGTTCGTCCCACCTCTGTATAGATGAGGTTTTATATACACTTCCTTTTCTCTTTTGTAGCATCACCTTCATGGAAGTGGAAAGGTTCAAGAGCTGATCTTCCCGTTGACGGCATCCTAAATCCATACAATCCCAGACTCGATCAGTTCTGCGATATTTATTTCAAAATAATGTACTTTCCTAACTTCAATCAAATGTCCAAACCTATTTTGATTCTGCTACAGAGGCAGAGAGCTTTGCAGGAGAAGATGTCTGTAATTGAAAAAGTGGGCTGAATATGGATAGGATGCCAGCAGTGGAGCTGAACATAAAGATGAAATGATATAGCCCTATAGACGTATACTCAGTTCTTGGTTTCTTTCTCACTGTGCCTTTGACTTACTATAAGCCCAGGGCAACAGGTCTTACTATTCAATGTCAAAAATCATCTGAAAAGCAACAGATCAGGTGACATACTATGATGTCAACTGTAGTTTGTAGTTAGTTGCCAGCTGCAGACTTGGATGTTCACACTGGAGCTCTTCCTCCCCATTAATTTGATCTATATTTCTGGTTCATGGTCTTTTTGACTTTCCATCTCGAATAAGGCTCACTCATGTGTATGTGTGCTGAGAGTCAAAAAGAATGAGGCTGCTGCCTCAAATAGAGCTGTACAGTGTTAAGCCATCAGGTGCAGTCTTTTTCATCTTAACTTGTCTAGCAGCTTGTGTGGAATCTAGGGATTTCCATCCAACATTTATTGCTTTTTTGGCTGAGGCAAGAGCAGAAATCAAGATGGGGACTTTTCCCTATAGGGAAGGATGAATGCTTTGGATATGTTCCACCACATTTAAAAAAAAAAATAATACCATGATTATTAAGAAGGTCTGCTTCACTTAGAACATGGGTCAGCAACCTGCGGCCTGCGGGCCACATCCGGCCCCCGGAGGTGCCAGGACCGGCCCCCGCTCGCTCCTGCCGCCGATTGCGCTGCTGATTGCCACTGCTCCAGTCGCCATTTTGTTTTTTAAAATGGCGGCAAAGTCTCGCGCGACCTTTCTTGTCGCGCGAGACTTCTCCGCCATTTTAAAAAACAAAATGGCGGCCCCATCTAGGAGGCCCGGTGTGCTCCCTGGAGCCCTGTTCGAGGGCTCCAGGGCCGTGCCAGGCCTCCGAATGGGCGATGCCCTCCTCCCTCCTCCTCCTTCGCCCTCTTGGCCCCGCCCTTCGCCCTTCAGGCTCCGCTCTCCTGGCTCTCCTGGCTCTACCCTCCTCCCCTCTCTCTCCGCCCTCCTGGCTCTGCCCTTCGCCTTCTGGCTCCTCTCTCCTGGCTCTCCTGGCTCTGCCCTCAGCCCTCCCCCCATGGAAGAGCGGGGAGGGGGGGAAGGAGGAGGCACAGAAGGAAAGAGAAAGAAAGAAAGAAAGAAAGAGCCAGAGCCACTACCACACAAGAGAAGAGGTTGGTTCATTGGGGGAGGGGGGTTATCGGAAGCTACACCTACTACCTGTGCCTTTGTGGTTTGGGACACAGTGTGCATGCATTTTACCCTGTTCTGTGGCCTTCAGGTAGCTTCCACATGCTAACAAATATTGTTATTGTTACGCTTC
>NC_056522.1:51547752-51559121 GCF_019175285.1 Sceloporus undulatus
CATCCCTTGGTATTCTCTTTGCAAAATCCCTCCACATGGGCTGGCTTCTCCTTTTTGGGTTGAGGCATTGTGCATGCATTTGATCTGGATTTCTTGCATGGCAGGGGGTTGGACTGGATGGCCCTTGCAGTCTCTTCCAACTCTATGATTTCCCTCTGCTTTCTGACTTTCAGGTAGCTTCCATGCTGCAGATATTGTTATTCTTATGCTTACATCCCTTGGTATTCTCTTTGCAAAATCCCTCCACATGGGCTGGCTTGCTCCTTTCTGGATTGAGACATTGTGCATGCATTTGATCTGGATTTCCTAATTTTTATTTAACTTTACTTGTTCTTGTTCTTCATTTTGAATATTGTATATGTTCCCATTTTGTTTTTTACTTCATATAATGTTTGCAGTGTATGTAGGAATTATTTATTTTTTATTTATTTAATTTTTTTAAAAAAATATTTAATTATTTATTTTTGGGCTTTGGCCGAAGGAAGGGACCGAGGAGGAGAGGCCAGGCACATGCCTACTTCTCCTTGCGGGGCGTTGGTGGAAGCTCCACCCCTGGCATGCGGCTCTGCCCCCCGGAGGGAGGAAGCTCCGCCCCGGCGTGCGGCTCCGCCCCAGAGGGTGGAAGCTCCACCCCCCGGCTTCGGCCCCCCAGTTGTCTGAGGGACAGCAACCCGGCCCCCAGCTCAAAAAGGTTGCCTACCCCTGACTTAGAACATGAACATCCAGTTACTGATTGTCAATATTTATTACAGAATCAAACTTACTAACACAGCTTGTCTTCCACTGAATAGCTTCCCAGATAAAGAGGGGCCCCATCCATTTGCTCTATGTTTCAATAACTTATTTTGTGTTCTCTTTGTAGCCCGATTCATGGTTTTGATGCTTTCAGCATGTATGTCCCACCCTGCTGTAAAATCACACAGATCTGATCACAGACATTCCTGGGCTCCTCATTTGTTGAGTAGGAATTGGTGATGTTAATTTTTCTATAAATAAATAATAAATAATAAATAAAGTTTTTATTTTTATCCCGCTCCTTCCTGCGATCAGGGCGGCTTACAACAAGGTTAAAAACATCAGTACAAAAAACATTATAAAATACAAACATCAATAAAAATAATAGGCAAAAAAGCCCCATAGCCCAACCTCTTGGCCACGGAAGAGGAGGGAGGCCCACAGGAACTTAATCGGGGAATGCCTGTTGGAACAGGAAGGTTTTCAAGTCCTTCCTGAATTGGGCCAGGGTGGTAGTTGAGCGGAGCTCAGTGGGCAGCGCATTCCAAAGGGCTGGGGCAGCTGTGGGAAATGTCCTCCGTGTAGTGGAGGATAATCTAGCCCCAGGCACCTTCAGTAGATGCTGCCCAGACGTTCTGAGGGTGCGAGGCGGAATATACGGGGAGAGGCGGTCCTTCAGGAAACCTGGGCCCAAGCCATTTAGGGCTTTATAGGTGATTACCAACGCCTTATATTGAGCCCGGAAGCGAATGGGCAGCGAATGGAGATCTTTCAACACCGGTGTTATATGGCTGGCCCTGGAAACGCCAGTGACCAGCCTGGCTGCCATGTTCTGCACCATTTGAAGCTTCCGGGTTTGGTATAAGGGTTGCCCCATGTAGAGTACATTGCAGAAATCCAATCTCGAGGTTACCAGAGCATGTACAACAGTTTCTAGGTCCCTCTGGGCCAGGTATGGACGCAGCTGGCGAATAAGCCGAAGCTGATGACATGTGCTCTTGACCGTCGCATTCACCTGAGCAGTCAGGTGAAGCGACGAATCAAGAAGCACTCCCAAGCTGCGTACGGAGTCCTTCACAGGGAGCGTGACCCCATTCAGGACAGGTGGAACCAGCGCCATTCCTGGACCAGGGGAACCTATCACAAGTACCTCCGTTTTCTCTGGATTCAGCTTGAGTCGGTTTTTCCTCATCCAGCCCATTACTGACTCTAGACAGGCCTCGAGAGGAGAGACACCATCCTTGGTCACTGCATCAGTCGGAGACATAGAGAAAATGATTTGGGTGTCATCAGCGTACTGATAACCTCGCGCCCCATGTCTCCGGATGATCTCTCCCAGCGGTTTCATGTAAATGTTAAAGAGCATGGGAGACAGAATGGCCCCTTGAGGGACCCCGGTTTTAAGGGGCCTCTCGTTGGAGCACACGTCTCCCAGCTGCACCATCTGGGACCTCCCGGAGAGGTAGGACCGGAACCACTGGAGCGCAGTGCCCCCGATTCCCACCTCTGCCAGGCGCCCCAGAAGGATACCATGGTCTATGGTATCGAAAGCCACTGAGATGTCCAAGAGCACCAACAGGGACACGCTTCCCCTGTCGATTACAACTAATAATATTAATAAATGGATGTTAATGAAGTGTGGGTTCAATATGAATATCAAACATTTTGTATTGTATTTGTTCCAAGCTGCTGAGAATCATTAGCAAGAACAGTTTATTCTCTAGTATTCTTCTTTTACTGATCTTCCCCCTACTTCATGAAAATTTGATACCTTTTTCAGAGACAATCTGTAAATGTGATTAAAAAAATCTATCTCACATTCCCAAAATCCCTTTCCTCTAGCTCACTGTTTCTTCCCCAATAAATATTTCCCTTTCCCCTTCCATTGATTGAATACAAGTCAGCTGACTTTTTAAAATTCTTGCAGTTTTTGTCTCCGTTCCCTTGAATTTTTTGGCATAAAAGCAGTATATAAACAATGTGGCTGTCACAAATAAATTAGGAGCTGATCAAGTTAACTTTAAAAGTGCTTCCAGCCTCCCGGGCTGAAGGCAGGACAAGGATAGAGGCAGGGATTATTGCATGCTACATCGCCACCTAATCACTGCCCGCTATCAGCCTGGGTCCCAGCTGCACTCCGCCAACACTTTTTAGAAGCCGGAAAGCATCTGACTTCTAAAAAGTGCTGGCGGAGTGCAACTGGGACCTGGCTTGGACCTGGGCTGATGGTAGGTGGTGATTAGATGGTGATTTAGCATGTGATAATCCTCACCTCTATCCCACCTTCTGGTTCCAGACTGGGAGGCTTGAAACGCTTTTAAAGTTCATGCGATAAACTCCTTAGTTAGCTACCAAATCTAAGCCCCCTCTTAGATGGGCAGAATGTGGATGATGGAGGTGGAGTCAGGAGAAGCCTTTTACAGGTGGATTTACCTTGAGGGCCGTGTCTGCAAGGGCCAAATACAGTGCCCTCTCCCCATCCTTTCAGTGGGGAGACCAGACAATATATGGCCCAAAGTCTGATTCTGGTGTGAACTGTAAGCAAACAATGGCCAGGCTGTTCATAAGCAGAACTGGATTTTACCCTGCTTATCACATATTTTTAAAAGTCCCCAGTAGCTCTGGATCTTCTCCAAAGATCTGTAGCCTTCTGTTTGAAGGCCAGGTGGCTGATCACACACTCTTCTCACTGATATCAGAATGAGATGTTTGGTCATGTAAATCCAATGGGTGACCTTGGGCAAGTCACACTCAGGCTGCATCCACACTGGAGAAATAACCCAGTTTGGCATCACTTTAACTGCCCTGGTTCAAGGCTATGGAATTCTGGGAATTGGCAGGGACATAGCCAGGATTTTAGGAAGGGGGGGCAGACTAAGTGCCACCATTATAAGGGGGCTTGGGTATGGCAGCGCAGCAGCACACACCATTCATTTTTCTAATGGAAGGGGGGGGGGTCCAGACCCCAAGAACCCCCCCCCTTGGCTACGTCCCTGGAATTGGAGTTTGTTGTGGGGCCCAGAGCGGAGATCCAACTCCCAGAATTCCATAGCCTTCATAGCCTTGAACCAGGGCAGTTAAAGCGGTGCCAAACCGGGTTATTTCTCTAGTGTGGATGCAGCCTTAACGTCAGAAGAAGGCAAAGGCAAACCACCTCTCAACAAATCTTGTTATAAAAATCCCATCATAGGTTCACCTCAGGGTCATCATAAGTAAAACATGACTTGAAGGCACATGGCAACACTATAAACACACACCAACATTTCAAGACAGTGTTGTTGGCCTGAGTTTCCTCCCTTTGCCCCAATGACTGGAGAAGAAATGACAGGCTCTGCAATATGGCATCCTACTTGTGTTTCTTTTTCTCCAATTTTTTCTTATCAGAATATCAACCAGAAAATTTAAAGGAGAAAATAGGGAATAGCTATCTAATCATAGTCTCTTTTCATAATGTGTTTTTGAAAGCATGAGCTGATTCCCAGGAGTCACTCCTGTTTGCACTCAATGCAGTAATGTGCAAACATCTTGTCAAAAGAAGTTACTGCTGTGATTGCCTCACAGCCAGTTGTGTGACCTCTCAAGCCACTTTCAGTGATGCAGTAGTGAGGCTGACTGTGAGCCAGCTCTGTGTTGTTCTGTCAAGATATCTACATGTCTCTGCAGTTCTGGAGGTCACTTGCTAGATTCATCTGCCATCACATGCAAAAGGAGAAGGAGCCTCTTTTGCCATAGTGTTCTCTGGTAACTATTGATTCTTCTCTTAGCGCTTCCACAAACAAATCTGAAGGAAGACAGGAAACAGCAAAGAGTTCGATAGCAAACCCATTTTCATGGATGCTGTCTCATAAATATGTTTGTCTGTTCCAAGCATAAAAAGGAAAGGGGTCTAAGCAGCATCTCTTAGGTTAACTGATATATTTCAGAATAAAATGTTGCAGTCCACTTCTTCAACTGTAAGCATATGTTGAAGTATATCAGTTAGAGTCAGAGGTGCTGGTAGATGCTTTCTCCTACCACCACTTTTGTCTAATACCCTGGCAGGAATAAGCAGGTATATCTACAGGTCTGTTCTTTAACAGAAATGTTAAGGTGTTACTATGGAGAAGGACAGACAATTGAACAGCAACAGTGGACCTCTGTTTCTGCTTAACTGACAGTTTTGCAGCACACTGACACCAGCATTACAGATAAGATGTTGTGGCAGGGCCACATTTAATAGGAAGGTTTACAGATAAAAGAGTGCAGACATCAGTGGATGAATGCAAGCATGTCAGCCCGATAAAATTTTCCAAGCCTGGTTGGTAGTGACCATTGTCTTGTAGTAGTGAGCACCATAGTAAGTAAGCGCAGTGAGTAGTTCTTCTGTTTATCACTTTTGCACTATTCATCACTCACATCTTCATTAGATGATTCTGCATTCCAGCCTTATGAGAAAAGAAGGGAAAGTTCTAGAAGCTTTCTAATCACCTCACATAATTTTATAGTTCTCTCTGTTGTGTCCTTCTCTTCTCAGTTCCCTAAGTAGCACCAAACATGGTAACTTTTTCTCATAGAAGAATTGCTCTCTCTCTCTCTAACAATTTGGGTTGCCCTTTTCAGATAATTTTTGTTTAAATTTTTATGTCAAGCAAACCTTTTAAACAGTTCAGTCTTGCTGATGAATTATCAGGCAGCAATGGTAGGTAGCAACTTGTCAAATCTAATATTGGAACATTAAATAACCAGTGAACTAACCCAAATCCAACAGCATTAATAACTAGAAATTCTCATCATCTGCCATTTATTAGGTGAAGAAGACATTTCACTACATTTGCAGGTCATTTTGCCACTGAGTCCCAATTTGCTACTGCCTTGAGTCCCAGTTTTGCCAGAAAGATAAAAACAAAAGCAACAATTTCATCACTCTGGTATGTGCTGACTCTTTGCTGTTGCTGTTGTTATGTGCCTTCAAGTCATTCCTGAATTATGATGACCCCGCAGGATTTTCTTGACAAGTTTCTTCAGAAGGGGGTTGCCTTTGAGGCTGAGAGACTGTGACTTGCCCAGGGTCACCCAGTGAGATTTGCATGGCCGAGCTGGAATAGGAACAGCAACAACAACAAAACACATATTTGATTATAGCATTCCCTCAGTACATGATAAAACCTTCATGTGTACTCATTCAGCTTTTTCTTTAGTTGCAAACATGGTGGTGACATTTTCTACTAACAGTAGGGTCAGATTTATATGCAAAATAAATATGCACCAGTTTAGAGCCTCAGATGAAGTGCTACTTTAAACTACAATTATTTTTTATTCCAAATATAAAGTTATACATAATTGTTAGAATAATGCCAATTCTGTGGTAATGTGATACATAGGTGTCTCTCAACTTGACATAGCTAAAGGGCTCAATATACTGTATGTTAATTTTGCCCTGCCTAACTGGAGTGGTGGAGTGGTTTTGAGAAAAATCCCCAAATCTTGTTGCTTTAATATTTTATATGTAGTGATAGCAAACCTGAGTTAAATAAATAAAACCATAAAATACATATGAAAGAAAAATGGTGATTCATTGTTTCCCCCCTTCCTTTAACAAATAAAATTGCAAACATATTTTAAATGTACCTTTTAGTATCCACAATGTACAATTATGACAATTTTACATCACCTTTAGCTGGCACCGCTCAGCCCTATAGCATTCTAGGATGTCTAGCTGGTTGTAATGCATGAGCTATCTGAGAATGTTCACTGCTTAACCAAACTGGAAACCCCAGAGTCCCATAAAAGGTAGCTATAGCAATTAAGATAGTATCATATTGCTGTAATTGTGGAGTGTAGGAATATCAAGATACAGTGAAAATATGTTACAGTTTCATTTATAAAAGAAAGAGGGAAGCAATGAATCACCATGTTTATTTCATGCACTTTTTATTTTATTTATATGCCCTCTTGTGTGCAATCTGTTCTGGATATCTGCCCTTCCTGGCTAATTAAACATGCTGGTGGTGGGAGTTTTGTTGAGAAGGTAAGGAAGTGGTAAGTGCCTCTTTGCAACAAGATAGGGTCCCAACATGCCTGAAGGGGGCTATGGTAATACTTCTGTTCAAAACCTTCCCTGGATCCTGCTGTACTAGATAACTATATGCCAGTATCCAACCTTCCACTTTGGGGCAAGCTACTAGAGTTTGTAGTAGCTTCTCAACTTCAGGGGTTCCTGAATGAAATATATTATCTAGAACCATTTCAAATCTGGATATGAGACAGAGACCGCATTGGTCACCTTGGTGGATGACCTACACAGGGAACTGGACAGGGAGAGTGTGTCCAAGTTGGTTCTGCTGGACCTATCAGTGGCTTGCATACCGTCAACCATGGTATCCTTCTCAGTTACCTCTCTGGGATGGGGCTTGTGGGATACTGTTCTACATAGCTCTATGCTTTTTTGGAGGCCTGCTCTCAGATGGTGATGCTGGGGGATTCCTGCTTGACTCTTTGGCCATTGTCCTGTGGGGTTCCTCAGGGTTCAAACATGATCCCTATGCTTTTAAATATCTACATGAAACCTATGGGACAGGTTGTCTGGAGTTTGGCAGTCAGGTGTCACCAGTATGCTGATGATACCTAGCTCTATCACTCCTTTCCACCTGATTCCAGTGAAGTTGCCCCGGGCTAAACGAATGCCTGGCAAAGGTAATGAACTAGATGAGGGCAAACAAACTGAGGCTTTATCCAGACAAGACAGAAATGCTCCTGGGCAATGGAAAGACTCATCTGGGAATAGGGATGCAGCATGTGTTAGATGGCTTTACAGTCCTCTTGAAAATGCAGGTTCGCACTTTGGGGATACTCCTGGATTCAGCTCTGAGCCTAAAGACCCAGGTTCAGAAGTTCACAAGAGAGACTTTTGCACAATTAAAACTAGCACAGCAACTGTGCCTGTTCCTGAAGACATCAGATCTGGCCACAGCATACAGTGGGCCCTTGGTATCCACTGCATTTTGGTTCAAGGACCTCCTATGGATAGTAAATACAATGGATAGTAAAATAGCGTCCCTTATTTAAAATAGCATAATCAATATTTGCTTTTTGGAATACACACACATATATTCAAGCCGTGGATGCTTGAATCTGTGGATAAAGAATCCATGGATATGGTCAACTGTACATGCCGTGATTACATCCCGATTGGATTACTGTAATGTACTTTGTGTGGGGCTGCCTTTGCAAAGTGCTCAGAAACTTCAGTTGGCCCAAAGAGCTGCAGCTGGGTTTTTGACTGGACCTGGCTAGAGGGAGCAGACAATTCCTGTGTTGCAACAGCTCCATTGGCTGCCAATCTGTTTCAGAGAAAATTTCAAAGTGCTAGTTTTGACAAATAAAGCCCTAACCATTTTGGATTCAGTTATCAGAAGGACCATATCCTCCTTTATGAACCCATTAGAGTTCCAATATTGTCTGCAGAGGCTCTTCTGTCTGTCCCACCACATTCTCAGGCTTATTTGGTGGAAACAAGAAAAAAGGCATTCCTGGTGACTACTCCCAGATTCTGGAACTCCCTCCTCTAAGAGACCAGGATGACCCCATCCTTGCTCTCTTTTTGGAAGCAATTTTCCCCCCTAATCAGGCCTTTTCCAGCTGACAATGGTTGGGTTGTGTCATCCAAATTTTAAGATTTGTATATCATTTTAATACTTCTTAATATTTTTAATCTTTTTAACTTTATAAATTTTTACTGTATACATTCATGTGTAAGTCTAGAAAATTTAGTCTAAAAATTGTACCAAAAAAAACTGAGTTGATTTATCCATGTAAGTACTGCATGTTTACCTTTTCTTTTGACCTACTGTATTTTAACTTTTATTTTAACATTGGAACCACCCCATGGTAAAAGGCAAGAGCGTAATCTGTCCTGGAAGCACTGGCCCCCTTCTACTCTTTCTTCCATCCATCCTTTAATGTCAGTACAAACAGGACGAGGTTTCTTCATACAAAGAATGGGAGGAAGAATGCAAAGATGGCTGGGCCCAGTTGGAGGCAGAGGAGGATCACAGTCCTATCATGGCACTGGCAGATCTATTGAGTTCAGACATCACCATCACCACCACACACACACACTCACAGTCACAAGAGTTAGACTTGTGCCAGATTTATTATTATGTTTCTTGCAGTCTGGAAGCAGGCTGGCATGCAGACAGACACCACAAAAGAAAGAATCCAACACAAAAAGAGGTGGTGCTTCCCATAAGTAAAGATATATTAAAAATCTCTATTTCTTCAGGATAGTTCCAGAAACATTATTGTGTGGGTCTACTTGGGTCTTAGGGAAAGCCCTCAAAACTCCTCCCTTCAACTCTTTATAACTATGTCCCCTTCTACACCCTTCAGGGGAATGAGAGTGAATTCATCAACAAATCTACCAACAAATACACAAATGTTCATAAGGGGAGAGAACAAAAGAAACATTTCCCTTGCCTCCTCAGCATTCCATGTCCTTCTCACAACTGCTTTTTTACTTCTATTTACCTTCCTTCTTCATCTCTTCCCATTCAAACTTTTCTACTTCTCTACTTCACTCCCTGTTCCCCTCATCATCTTTCTTCCTTTCTTCTCACTCCTCCATTGGCTGTTCTTTCTTGCTTATCAGGTTCCCACTGCCTCCTACAGCCCTGCCTCCTGCCACCATTTCAGCACCTGCATTCTCATGCACTGTTGCACCCAGAGCATCCCCTGGCTGCTTACCAGCTTTTCCTTGGTCAACCTCGGCTCCTGTTGCCTATGGTGCACTTTTCCTCCAGGGAGGTAAATCTGGAAATTCAGGGATGGTGACACCTGGTATAACCCTGTCTGATATCTCAGGTCTCATAGACCTCTGACCTTCAGCACGTACCTTCAGGCCAATCTTTCTGGCAATGCCCTTTTGGCTTTAAACTCTGCTCAGGACAGTTTGTTTCCTTTGGATTATCTGTACCATGTTTCTGTTTATAACTCTGTGTAAGTCCTGGAACTAGTCTGATTTACCCCTGCTAGTTCCTATTGACCGTAGATGTGCTCACCTGGGTGCTTTTGGCCTTAAAAAGGGACAAAAGGCAAGAGGACACTTTTGCTCTGTCTCTTGTTGCAACTATCTTTCAGGAAGCACATATATTCCTCACCTTAGCCTTTACTGATAACCTCACATGGCTTGAAATTATGTGTTCTACAGTGGAGAAATTATTTATACTGTGTAACTGAGGCAATCCAGTCACTAGCCACAATGAGATGTCTGCCTCATGCAGATGATTTCATCATGAAAAGGCAGCACATTGTTAGATGTTCAGTTTATTACTGCATTTTCCTTCCAGCGAGGAAGAGGAGTTCTTGCGGGATTTTCTGTTCCAGGTGCCAAAGCAACTTGAGCAGCTTTTGCTACAATGCAGCATTTGGTGGGGAGGGACTGACTGCTTCAGGTAGAAAAATGTCTGTAGCCTGCTGTGTAATGCCATCCTAAGTAAATTGGATTGCTCTGACTTCTGGACTCCTGTCTGGAAAATATAGTGGTTCCTGAAGGTACAGAACTGGCAAACCTCACATTATGTCGCTGCAGTCCACAGTGAAATACAACATGGTACAAACATTTTAATGAACTCTTTGAACCATTTTCATGATACTCACTGGCTAACAAATTATAGGACAGATGTGAAGAAGCTTTCTTACAGGCACTACACTGTATTTCAACAATACATTTTCAGGCTGAAAGTTCAGTCTAGTATAAAATGTTCTCAAGGTATCACAAAATGTCAATGGACTGACATGAGCATGTTCTTCCCATGAGCATTTTCATATCCTGTGAAGTAATTTGCTGGAGCGGGCAGGAAATATTGAGAATATTTTCCTCATTTTTGGTTCCCATTGTTGAGACTTTTGTGTTTTATTGTTTTAAAACAAAGAAGCAGAAGGGGCAGCCCATTCCTACACTATTCTCTTAGTGACATAGACCAGCAAAATCTTATTCCTCTTTATCCCAGTGCTATATTGGAGCAGTTATACCTTGCTTATGGAAGAACATATAGCTAGAGGCCCTTTCTACATGGAGCATTTGCACAGCATTTCCCAGCAGGGTACAAAGTGCTGATGCCACCATTTTGTAGGCCAGGAACAGAGGTACTGAAAATAATGGTATGACTTAAGCAAAGTCCCAGAGGGTGATTATGGAAGAGCAGGGAAATGATCTTATAGTTACTGAGTCCCTGGAGACAGACCATCCTACCAAATCCTCTTTGCTTAATAACCCTCTGTACAGATAAGATGAAGGCATTAAAATTAGAAGTGAAAATAGAAGAGAAACCAATAAAGCATCACAGAGGAAGAAACTAAGGGGGGCCTAGGAAGGCAAAGACCCATGAGGAGCAGGATCACAATGTAATATCTTAAAGGTAACAGTATAAATGAAGGGATGAATTAAGACACTGTCTTGAAGGAAGCAGGCCAGGAAGAAACTGCCTGAAGTGAAAGAAGGGAAAGTTTAGCCAAGGTATTAGATAAAGTTCATACAAACAGAGCAAAGATGCAGCAGATTATACTCACTAAGGGAAACTCTAGACATTCAGCAGCAGGTTAGGAAAGGTGGAATGAAGTACAAACAAAGGAGGCTCAGAGCAAATGACCTACAAAAC
>NC_056522.1:51559131-51575367 GCF_019175285.1 Sceloporus undulatus
GTGTGTGTGTGTGTGTGTGTGTGTGTGTGTGTGTGTGTGTGTGTGTGTGGTCCAGCTATGATCTATATAATACAGCTTCAGAACACCTAACAGGGTTTGGAATACTGCATGTAAAGAGTGCCATGGGTACCCGAGGAGTATATTGCCAGGACCTTGAAAAACATCTTACACATCATCCTGTTGATGTTGTTTTTACGTGTCTGGAAGTAAAGGAAGATTTCAATCATTTTCCTCTTCTGCTTCCATCTTCCTGAACATAGATATTTTTTAGCTGAGGTTGCATGGCTTCACATCACCTAGTTTGAACCAGAGATTCAATATTATATTTGATGTATTTTAGAAGAGGATGGTAAACTCTTCAAAGGAAATAGATGGGTGCATCAGTGAAGTAGGAGCACTGCAAATGACATAGTCAGAAGATGTCTTATATTGAGTCAGGCTTTTGGTTCATTTAACCCATTATAGTCAACTGACCTCCAGCAGTGTTCTAGGGATTCTGGACAGATTCTTTTCTATTCCCGACCTACAGATATTCAGAATTGAACCTGGGATCTTCCATCTACAAGATATAATCCACTCTTTCTCTGAACTATAAACTTTTCCCAAAGATAACGTCTTCATTATACTCCCTCCCCCAATATTATTTATGAACACAAATCAGCCATGAATGTCATGAGGATTTCAACCTTTATGTATGTATAACATTATAACATATTGAAAAATAAACCAAACAAAATTAATTGAAATATAATTTTCTTATGGAATTCACCAAATCAGACTTCCTACTGGATTTTCTATCAGAATTTGGTGTGTGAGACAAACATTGCTATGCTAGACCAATATTTCTTATGTATACTTAATTTTCTTCTTTTCGTTTATATTTTTTTCTGAATTTCTTTCTCATTCTTTCATAGAAGCATAGAATCATAAACCAGAAGAGACCGCAAGGGTCACCAGTCAAACTCCCATATTTCAGGGTTCAGCTACACTTTAGCATGAAAAAATGTGTCTTTAGTGGGCTGTACTGGAAATACATTGTATTTCCATATACAAGAAATAAATCTCTGCAACAATAATATGAATTGTCTATCCCTGAATGTTAACTGTTCTTGGTTCACAAAAACAATGGGCCTTGGTTTAGAAAAACATGGGAGGTGTGGTAACAGGTACATATACTAACAGGCTGTACACTGGGAATGTACAGTCATTTCCAAATTTGAGATCAGATGTTATCTATCAAATATCCAGTGTTCAAAAGTAATATTTACACTTACTACCTGCATTTGGCAACAGATACCTATGACTAGATATGCAGCAAGCTAATGTGTGCAGGAACTGCATTTATCACATGTCTCATAATTGCATTATTCATGCCTACTCTGATCACAGAAGTGGGATGGAGGTAAGAAGAATAGTAGAAATCCATGTGCTGTTTTGGAATCTTGAGAGAGAAGGCAACCCACCACTATGCTTGTACAATATTTATTTATTTATTGTATTTATTTCCCACTCTTCAGCCACAAAGACTCACAGAGCATCTTACAGATAATTAATTAGACAGTTCCCTGCCCTCAAACTTACAGTCTAAAAAGACATGACACAAAAAGGAGAAGGTAATGGCAGTGAAGAAGGAGATCAAGTCCAGTAGTTCTTCTCTCCCTCTGAGTGCTGGACCATGGCAGATGGACTGGAGGGAGGGCTCTAGATTCTTGGGAGCTTGATACATCTTTTCATTTAAAGTGTGAGACACGGAGAAAGAAAAAGTTGATCTGGTCAGTGTTGGGGAGTTGTGTTTAGCATGCTGTGTCACTAATTTTGCACTTTTAATAAATGTGCTGATGAGCCATTAACGCAAGGCTGGGAAAATACTGGTTCTTCAGATCCTTTGGATGACATCTTCCTCAGTCTGTTACAATTGGCAATGCCTATTGTGGCTGATGAGGGGGGTAGGTCAAAACAGCTGGAGTGCCTAATGTTTCCCACCTATTTATTAATGCATACAGAGTCACCAGCATAGCTAAATCCTAAGAAATTCTGAATATTCCGATTGAGTCACGGTGGCTTATGAAGTCTTCTCCAGTTTCATTTTACAATCTGCTTCAGCTGGTCCAGCAGTCAGGGGCCATGGCAATATAAGCATATTTCTTGGTTTGGATACTAATGTTTCATGGCAGGAATGTCAGCCCACGTAATTAGAATTCAAGCGATGGAAACAGCCAGCGGACTAATTAATTGTGGCAGGAAGCACATGGTTCTCCATTTCAAGTAATTAAGTGGAGCATAACCAGTTTTTTCCTGATAAAATTGCTTAGTTTTTATTGGGTTTGCTTTATTTGGTGTGTCCCCCCCCCCCCCCACAAAATGATGAATTTGGAAAGAATCCATCTTTAATACTGGATCCAACAGAAGGAGTGCTCCACATGGAAAGGGGACTCAGGGGGAGTTTGTTTGGGTTTGAATGTAAAGTGTTCAAGCAGACATGCTGGTCCCCTGGCTCCTTTACAAATACAGAAAGGAAGCCACAGGCATTTGGGATATGGAAGAAAAGGCTCAGTGTGTTCAAGAGAAATCGGGTTTCAAGCATGCTAATGGATTAATGAAATGTTGCACTAAGTGTATTTAAATGAGGATTAAAGCTAATGATGAAATTAATACGTGTTAAAAGTTACTAAATGGATGTCTTTTTAACAAATTGAATTGGATCACTCCTTATAGGATGGAAAGAAGAAAATAATGGCCCTATAGTTAAGAAAACTAGTGAAGGATTTTGGATACCTGCATTTGATTTTTTTTTTTCCTTTTGGATACTCTGACCTAAGTAATTTACGAATATATTAGAAACTCAGGCATAGAGAACAGCCTGTGAGCTAATTATTCCCTGATATTCTACTGAAATATAAAACTGTAATTGAGTGGCAGGAATACATTATTGCAGCCCACCAGATGTTGGACTGCAGACCCCAGCATTCCTTACAATTGACTGTCTCAGCTGTTGAATCAATAAAACTTGCAGTCTTGTACATGATGGCCATCACTGCCATTGGCCTAAATCCAGTCTTAGTCAACTAGCAGGGGGGGACACACCCAATCTGGGGGTGTGGTGTGCACATGACATATGCACACAGATAGCACAGAGGCTGCTTAGAAGCCAGGCTAGGGCTGTCTAACTCAGCCCAAACCCAGCTGCAAAAAGAGTGGTTTCTTACTGCTCCTTTTCATGGCCCGTTTGGGACCACAGCAGTGGCTGCCCTTATGACTGTGGCATCTGATTGGTGCTGTCATGCAGCAATTGGGCCAGGTGCAGCCTCTAGCCAGTCCTTTTGCCCCATCTGCTTTGCCTCTTAGTCAATTAAACTTACAAAAGTGTTGATTTACCCCCTCCTTTTAAAAATTGATTGTGTGGGTCTACTCCAGTGAGGACTAACAAATGGATTTATGCCCTAATCAGATATGATTGAGAATTTGTCCACCAATAATTTTTTTAAAAAATTATTATTATTATTATTATTATTATTATTATTATTATTATTAACCTTTATTTATAAAGCGCTACACATCTATAAATTTACACCATATGGAATGATATCTGGACTCAAATGACTTTTGTTGCTGGTGAACATGCTACTTCAAGCCGTAGGGTGTACTTTCCCCAAATCCACAGGTATACTGTGTAAAAATATAATGGTGACATAATCATAAATGTAACTACACACACGTGTGTGTGTATGTGCATGCTTGCAAACATTCAAATTAAGTATATTTAACAGTATTTATGCTAATCTGCAATCTTTTAGTTAGACCTATAGAGACAAAATGTACTCTGCTCAAACAAGGAAGAAAATTTTATCGGACATAAGGGAGATTACTACACAAGGCTGAGAAGTAGGTAGAATAGAAGTAGGATAGTTGCATCTATGGTAGAATCTTTTCAAATGATGCTGTCACTGACCTGTAGCTGGTCTGTCGGCCACCCATGACTGCCAGTAGTGCTGCTGTTGCATTAGTCCTCTGGTGCAAAAAGCTTCCAGCTGCAGTTCTGGAACTGGACAGTTGAATGTTCTTCAACCATTGGTGAACTGAGTAGAACACCGAAGTCAGCCATAAAATGTCTAGCACAGTAAAATGGAAATTTACAATGATTTCAATGATATTGAAAAACATATCAGATGTTTATGATGATGGATTTGAGCACATCAGTTAACAACTTACCCAGCATTTCTATAATATGAGTGAAATGTCTGTACTGCAGCCACATACCAGGAGCTCTGGTGGTGCACTGGTTAAATGCCTGTACTGCAGCCACTCATTCACAAACCATAAGTTTGCGAGCTCAATACCAGCGAAAGGGCTCAAGCTCGACTGAGGCTCGCATCCTTCCGAGGTTGCTAAAATGAGTACCCAGATTGTGGGGGCAATTAGCTTACAATTTGTAAACCACTTAGGGAGTGCTCAAGAGCACTGATAAGCAGTATAGAAATGTACTTGCTATATTGCTATTGTTATTGAAATTCCCACCTGTTTGATGGGTTCAGTTTTGCCTTACAAATATGCATACCCAGAAGGCACAAAATACCCAAAATGCTATGCAGGGATGGGGAAGACACAAACATTTTTCCTTGACACTGTCTTTATTGCACAACATGGGTCAATTTATCTTTTGAAATATAAATCTAAGAATCTCCAAGCCAGCATGGCCACTAGAAATGCTGGCTTGGAGATACAGGGGATTGTTTAACTTTCCAAACTTTGCTCTATTATTCCTTCATGATTAAAATCCTACCAAAGTGACAAGGAACTGAGGTCCACCATAATCTGGCTTTGATTGGAGGCAAAGTTCCTATGTGTTTGGCCAGGCTGGGCTTCTGATATTTGGGAAGCTATGTTCAAGAACCCTAACAAAAGCATACTGCAATGTCCAACCTGCTGGAGATGAACTACAGCTGGCCCTCCATATCCACGGATTCATTATCAAGCATCCACAGCTTGAAAATATTCAGGGAAAAATATAAAATGCAAAAACAAACATTGATTTTGCTGTTTTTATATAAGGGACACCATTTTACTATCCACTGTATTGATTGGGAACATCCACAGATTTGGATATCCACAGGGAGTCCTGGAACCAAACTGCAATAGATACCAAGGGCTCACCATGTTAGCCATAAGATATTAGCTGCAACTAGAATAGACCCATTGTATCATTGGGATTTACCTACATGCTGACTCACAATTCAGCCATTGATTATACTCTAGTTGGGACTAACTAATAGGATTCAAGTGCTTATACAGTGGCTGCTCCCATGTTTTGGAACTTCCCCTCATGGGAAACTAGGCCAGCCCCCCTTCTTGCTTTTGTTTCACCAACAGTCAAAGGCCTTGTTGTGTAAATGGGCTTCTAATATATAACTAGGGAAGCTTCTTTTTTTTTTTTTTTACAAAAAATGGGATGTTTTATCATCCTTTTTATACTTTGTGTGTTTTAAAATAATGTAATATGGTTTTGTGTGATTGTTTTAATTATTTTTTATTGTTCTGGTTTTTTAGTGACTCTCTGGAAGCTTCCTTGGGTCCCATTTTGGAAGAAAAGACACATATACATGAAATGAAATGAATTATATCTATGGCCAGAATTCACAATCAGACTTTCAAATCCGTATCTGTAGCAGATCTGTATATGACACTATTGCTACAATCATAACTGCCTCCCACAACATACGTTATGGGGCAGCAAAAGCATAGGCAGAAGGGAGTCTGTTATGCTGCTGATCAGAGCATGGGCAGATTATATTTCCACTCATCCTCTGCCAACCTGCAAGGCTGTGAAAAGGAAGTACAACATGGGTCCTACTTCTAGTGGTTACAACCTTTCTGAGTGGTAAGATGGGTGGAAATGCCACCCATCCATCCATATCTTCTGCTCTCCATGTAGCTTTGTTATTTGTTGTTAACTGCCTTTGGGCTACCCCCAAGTCATGGTGACCCTGTGGATGAAACATCTCCAAGACCCCCATCCTCAGCTGCACTGCTTAGGTCCTGCAGACTCAGGCACATGGCCTCTCTGATTGAGCCAGACCATACTGTGTGTAGTCTTTCTCTCTTTTTATTACTTTTTACCTTTCCTTGCATTATTGTCTTTTCTAATAAGTCATGGATTCTCATGATATGGCCAGAAGAACCACAGCTTGAGTTTCATAATCTTGGCTTCTAGGAACAGTTCATGGTAGATCTGTTCTAGGACCCATTTGTTTGTGTTTTTGGCTGTCCATAGTAACCTCAGCACTCTTCTCCAACATCACATCTCAAATGAGTTCATTTCTTTTTATCTGCTTTCTTCATTGTCCAGAACTCACATCCATCCATGATGATGGGAAATACAATGGATTGGATGATTCTAACCTTAGTGCTCAATTGTACATCTTTACTTTTTAGGATCTTGTCTAGTTCTTTCATAGCTGCCCTTCCCAGTCCTAGACTTCTTATTTTTGTGGCTACCATCTCCATTCTGATCAATGTTTGATTGAAGATATGGGAAATCTTTGTCTATTATGATTTCCTTTTTATCTAGGTTGGATTTATGTAGACCCTCTGTGGCCATTATATTTATTTTCTTTATGTTCAGCAAGCTCCATGGTGAAGAAGCTTTTGAGGAAGGCATTGTGCCATGAAATGCTATTTAGTTGAGTAGCCCTTGCCATCTTATATCTTTATCTATATACTTGCTTATGGCCTTTGGGCAGATTTGCATGCCATACGTTCTGCCAAAAGGGCCTGAGTGGTGAATTGCTCATATTGCTTTTGTAGTGGCAGTTAGTGAGTGAATGGAATGGTGAATCCAAATTATGGTCTAAATTTTAAAGGAGCTGTTTGAATTACTATAGCCCATTTTCAAATAGGTTCAGAGTTCCTCAAAAAATAAACAGTCTGTTCCTTCACAAATGGGGAATCATGAAACCATCCAAATATTGATGGACTGCCCTAGACAACATAGCCAGCTGTTAGGGAAGGTGAGAGTTGCTGCCCAACAATATCTGGAGGGGCTGCATCATCAACACCTCTGCTTTACAACATCAGACAGGTTGTAGTGGATAAGACTGTAGCCTTATATTCTGTTCACAAAATAGCCAGCAAGTTGGGAAACTATAACTGCATCATTCATTTAATGTTTTCCAACAGCTGATATACAGAAATATACTGCCTCTAGTATTGAAATACTTTACCAAACCATCTTTAAAAGAAACACTGAACAATATGTTTAGAGCTGGGATGGGAAATCTACATCCAAAGAATTACACAGTCTAGTTTTGTGTGGTCTTCAGCCCACTCTGCATGCTCCACCCAACTTGATTCTAGTTGCACCTACATCCATTTTTTCATTTCCTCCTTGCCATTTTTTGGCTCAGACTACTTCCACTCCTGGAATGTGGAACCTCAAAAATTTTAATTACAGTAAAATAGATATTGACAAGAAAATGGTTCCCTGTGCTTGATTTGGAGGACAATTTTTTATATATATATATTTTTGAAAGTATAACATCTTTTTCCACACAATTATGTTTCCAACGTTCCTATGTCGTACATTAAACATAATTCCATTACTTTTCCATAATCCAGATTAGCCTTATACTATCTTCTTTTATTTAACTAAAACTTCCTTCCTCTCGGAACCTACTTACTTATTGAAGTTTTCCCTTGTTAATCTTAAAAGCGTAAATTAGTATTCTACAAGTTCCTTTACCTTTTCTGGTTTATATACGTTTCTATTGATAATTCCAATTGTTGACACATATTTCTTTAAATTTTTCTCATTATTACACATGATTTCTAAACCCTAACTGGTACTTCTCAGCCTATTTCCATTTTCCCTGATTCGAGTAATCCTTTTATATGGTTTTGGTACTGCCTGTTGCTATCTAGGTCTACTTTTTACATACTTATTATTTGCATACAAAACAAATATGTTTTCCACAGTCACAATACATTTTCATAAGATACATTTCCATCTGGATCTCAAAAATTTATAAAAGTTTTCCCAACATAGCAGAGCTTCTTCGTCTGTTTTGTCTTTCATCCATGCCGTCAATTTGTCCATCTCAGCCATTTCATAGAGTTTAATAATCCATTGTTCTAATGATGGGATTTTTGGGTTCTTCCAGAACTCTGCGTATTTTATTCTTGCGCAGGTTAACGCATAAAAGATAAACTTCCCATTTGATTTTGTAAGGTTATTGTCCATCATGCCCAGCAAAAACACTTCTGGGGAAAAGGGAATGTCAATTTCTAAGTCCATTCTTAAACATTTATATATACCAACCCAGTACTGTCTAGCCATCTTGCATGTCCACCACATGTGGAAGTAAGATCCAGTCTCCTTTCTACATTTCCAACATATAGAATTTACATTTTTATACATATAGGATAGTTTTTTGGGGGTTAAGTGCCACCTGTATACCATTTTATAAATGTTTTCTTTTATCTCTTGAGAGGTTGTGTATTTTAGATCTTTCGACCAGACTTTAGTCCAGCTCTCGTAATTCAAATCATGGCCTACATTTTGCGCCCATTTTATCATGGCATGTCTGATTATTTCTTCCTCTGTATCCCATTCTTGTAACATTTTATAGTATCTAGATATTGGTTTTATATTCCCTTTTAACATGATTTCCTCCCATTGTGTCCTTTGATTTTCTATTCCATTTAGCTTTTTATCGATTTTCCATCTTTCATACAGTTGTCTGTGTAAATACCAGTGACAAGCTGTACCTGCTTCACTAAGTTCTGCCTGCGATTTTATTATAGTTTCTCCTTCAAGGTTGTTTGTTAACAAATCTGAGTAGAACAACCATTTAGCTTTTCCTATTCCTTCCTTGCTAAAGAAGGCTTCATGAGGGGAGCAACATCGGGGTATCTTATTACAGAGTCTTGTTTTCAACTTTTCCCATACAGACATCAATGCCTTTTTCACAATATGGTTCTTAAACTCCTTATGTATCTTATCCTTGCCGTAAAAGATATAACCGTGCCATCCATATCTCCTGTTCCCCCCTTCAATTGCTAAAGTTTTTTCCTCATTCAGTAATATCCAGACGGAAAACCAATTAAGAACCGATGCAAAATAATACAGTTTCAAGTTTGGTAGTCCCAAGCCTCCTCTCATTTTGCAATCACACATGATTTTTTGGTTAATTCTGGCCCTTTTCCCTCCCCAAATGAACTTCAAAATATCTGTTTGCCAATTCTTTAAGGGTTTAAAGGAGTGTAACACTGGGATAGTCTGGAACAGGAACATAATCTTAGGTAATACATTCATTTGTATTACAGAGATCTTTCCTAGCAGAGATAGCCTTAAGTTTTCCCATTTCTTAAGGTCTGTTTTAATATTCTTCCATACTTTATCGTAATTATTATGGTATAGATCAGTATTTTTATTTGTCAATTTAATTCCTAGGTAATTTACTTCCTTCTCTATACCAAAACCACTTTCTCTCATTAATTTCTGTTCCTCTATATTGTTTATATTCTTTGTTATCATTACAGTTTTACTTTTGTTAACTTTTAAGCCAGATACCTCCTCAAAATCCTTCAGTATATTCACCAAGGGTTTGATTCCTTTCTCTGGATCTTCTAAAATAAACACAATATCATCAGCAAATGATCTTAATTTAAATTCAAACTTTTGGACTTTAAGACCCTGAATTTCTTTTGTGCCTCTTACTGTGTTACACAAAGTCTCTAAAACAAAGATAAACAAAAGAGGAGACAAAGGGCATCCCTGCCTCGTTCCCTTGGTTATGCTGAATTCTTCTGATTTCCCTTGATTGATGATCAATCTCGCTTTTTGATTCTTGTAAATTTCCCGAATCCATTTTATAAACACTGGACCAGCTTCGACCTTTTCTAGTATGGTAAACATTGTATCCCAACACACACTATCGAAAGCCTTTTCCAAGTCCGTGAAGATTAAAGCTAATTTTTTCTCATTGTGGCTTTCAAAATGCTCAATCACGTCCATTATGATCCTCATGTTATCTTTGATCTGCCTCTGTGGAAGGAATCCTGACTGGTCTTCATGTATGTAGCTTTTCAATATTTTCTTCAACCTTTCTGCGAGTATTATTGCGAATATTTTGTAATCAGTGTTCAAAAGAGATATGGGTCGGTAATTCTTCATGTCCAATGGGTCTTTATTCTCTTTTAATAATAATGTAATATTTGCGTTGTTCCATGTATCAGGAAATTTGCTTTTCCCTATTGCGTTACAAGTTAGTTTTAATGGTAGTATTAATTCATCCTGGAATTCCTGATAGTACTCTATTGGGAGTCCGTCAGGGCCCGGTGATTTCCCTTTTTTCCCTTTCTTTATAGCTTCTATTACTTCTCCTACATTAATTGGGCTGTTCAATATATTTCTTTGTTCATCATTAAATATTTGTAAGCCAGCTTTATCTAGAAATTGATCTATTTTCCCTTTTGGTATTTGTTGTTTTTTATATAATTCTGTATAGAAGTTTTTAAACTCTTGTTTAATCACCGATTGATTCATTGTTGATCTTCCTTCTTTTGTTTTAATTTCTGTTATAATATTCCTCTCTGTGTGTTTTCTAAGTCTATATGCTAACCAGCGTCCGGGTTTGTTTGCTTTCTCAAAGAAAGTTTGTCTCATATATCTTAGTTTATTTCGTATTTCTTCATTTTCTTCAAATTCTATTTGTTTTTTTAAAGTCTTGATTTCTTTTTTGATAATTTTATTTGTTGTTTGTTCACCTAATTCTTTCTCTTTTCGTTGTAGGTTTTGATATAACAAATTTAACCTTTCTCTTTTCTTTTTCTTCCTTATTGAGTTTTGTTGAATAAAAAAACCTCGTATGACAGCCTTTGAGGCTTCCCACACTGTGGTTACATCAATGTCTTCCTTTATGTTTTCTTTAAAGAAATATTTCAGTGTCTCTTTCCCCTTTTTCAAGATTTCTCCTTTGGATAAAAGTGAAGTGTTTAGCTTCCATGAAAATTCCATTGGTTTTAACTTTATTGTAATTTCAATTGGATTGTGATCCGATATGACCCTTGGTTGAGAGTCTAATGAGATTATATCTTTACATAGTATTTTGGATGCCAAAAAAAAGTCAATTCTTGACAGGCTTTTGTGTCTCTCTGAGAAATAAGTGAAGTCTTTTGATTCCTTGTATTTAAATCTCCAGGCATCCACCAGCGCATGTTCTTCAACTAATTTCTCAAAAGTTTGGGGGAGTTTTCCTTGTGTTTTCTTTATTTTAACCTCCGATTTTCTATCCAATTCTGGATTTATTACTCCGTTCCAATCCCCCATTATCAATACTTTATCATAATTGTGGTTTCTCAACTCTTGATTTAATTTTTCAAATTTTTTTCAAAGCAGAAGCCCTTCGTCCAAGGATGGGAAGGAGGGACTAAATTTCACTTCATCCAGAAAACTTGCTGCAGGTTTAAGTGGCTTCGCATCATCATTGCTTTCTAAGGTGGTTCTCTAAAATATGGCCTAGAACTTTCAAAACGTTGTTTATGTTAACTCAAGTACTTCAGGTCCTTCTTTCTCAAAGGAAATACAGAAACAGCAGACAACAGTCATATTTTCAGTTTTCAATTGTTCTGTGCCAGCTCTCGCAAACCTAGTACCTTGAATATGTTTTCAAGTACTATAATTCTATCCTATATTTAGGACAGCCAATGAATAATACTGGTTTTTTGTTGGTGGGGGGAGGTGATTTGAAGTCAATGCATTATACTCCCTTTTCAAAGACCTGATATTGAACCATCCCCATGTTTTGAAACTGAAGGTGATGGGAAAAACTTCACTGAAACTGAAAAAAGATAAATCTTTCTCCACCAACTGCCAGAAAAACAATTTGTGTTGCCACTTTAGAATGGAAGAAGCCACAGAATCAGAGAAATTAAAACCAAGATGAGAAAAATCAACCAGGAAGAGAAGTAGATGCAAAAATGTGAGACCTGATGCCTCAAACCACACACAGCTTTGAGGCTTAGAATGTCTCATTCTTGTTCATCCTCTCTTCAGCTGGAAGAAGAGCAAAGGGTTTTGGTAGGAAGGTCAATATAATTATCTGTGTTATGGTAGCTTCCCTTTCAGCCTCCAGTGGCTTTTCCATTGTAGTAATAAATTGATATATTTGCATGTAAAAGCCTTATATTACCTCTCCAAGGCTTAGGGTGGATTGGAAACTTGCACATTCCAAGAAAGCAAAAAGAGAAAGAAAAATCAAATGAACCCATCCTTTATTGTCAAGTGAAGGTCCTCTCTGTTCTTTCTGTTTTCTTGAAAAGTTGCTGCTTTGCTTCCAGATGAAGGACATTTAACTGTTGGTGATTAAACATCAGAGTGCTGTTTCTTAACCTGTTCTTTTAGTGATCACCTGTAGCTGCTTTCATTTCTATTGACTCTCCCCCAATACACACACACACACACACACACACACACACACACGAGAAAGTGAACCTTCTGAGTTAACAGGTTTTTCTTCAACAAATGCTGGTGCTTTGCATAACCTTCGCCATGGAAAATCAGGTTCAAGGGCGGGTTATCAGGGTATGATACATTCTAAGCACAGACACTCATAATGATAGCCACGACAGTTACAAAAGTGTAGACTGTTGTGTTGGTTGATATTGTCCAGTTTTGGGCAGTTATTGAGAATTAAATTACTACTAGGAGTCTCTCATGAAGCTAATGGGCCTTAATTGCCATTTGAGACTGTGGCTGCATCCACACTGCAGAAATAATCTCTTTGGGGCGGCCTGTAGGCACTCCTTTCCCCACAGAATCGGGGCCTCTGCTGCCAGAGCGGCAGCCTCCAAGGCCCCGATCCACTGCTTTCCAGGCCGCAGGGAAGCGGCAAAAGGCCGCTTCCCCGCGGTCTGAAAAGGGGTGTCCTTGGGGCTTCAAGCCCCAAGGACACCCGGTGGTGGCTTAGAGGAGGAGAAAGGGGCCGCTCAGCCCCTTTCTCCCTTGTGTCGCTGGCGCAGCTGTCTAAAGGCTGCGCCAGCGACGCAAATCACGGAAGGAGCTCCGTTTCGGAGCTCCTTCTAGCGCCGCGGAAAGGGCGCTCTATGCACCCTTGCACGTCGCAAAGACGTCACGTCTGTGCCGCCCCATTTGAAGGCGGCACATTCGTGACGTTGTAATGGCAGCCCCTATGTGTATAGGGCGCCGCCATTTTGTACATCCTGGGGACGTACTAGGGTTAGGTGCGTGCGTAAGGCATGCACTTTCCCTAACCCTAGTACATCCCCAGGACGTATTTTATGCCCGTCTGTAACGGGCCTAAGTTACCATTTTAGATGTCATATCTATGGAAACTTGAGACTTGTAGTTTGTTATGCCACCAGAGCATTCTGACAGAGAAGGCTAAATGTCTCACAAAACTACAAGTTTCAGAATTTCATAGCATTGAACCATGGCAGTTAAAGTTGTGTTTCTCCGCTGTATCGGGGCCTCAGCTGCCAGACCGGCAGCCTCCGAGGCCCCAATCCACCGCTTTCCAGGCTGCAGGGAAGCTGCAATAGGCCATTTCCCCGCGGCCTGGAAAGGGTGTCCTTGGGGCCCCTTTCTCCTCTGCGTCGCAGGCGCAGCCATCTGAAGACTGTGCCCAGCGACGCAAACCCAGAAGGAGCTCTGAAATGGAGCTCCTTCCGGGGTTGCGGAAAGGGTGCCCTAGGTGACCTGGCGTGGCCCCAATACGTCACAACCATGCCGCCTCGTTTGGAGGTGGCGCGGTCGTGACATATTGATGGCGGCAGCCGTGTGGAACAGCCGCCGCCATTTTCTACACGCAGAGCGCGTACTAGGGTTGGGGGTGCGGAAGCACCGCCCCTTCCTAACCCTAGTACGCGCTCGTCGCGTACTTTCTGGCGGTCTGTAACCCGCCATAGTGTCTAGATCAAGGGAAATAATAGTGCCACTCTATCCTGCTTTGGTCAGACCTCACCTGGAATACTGTGTCTAGTTCCAGGCACCACAATTCAAAAAGGATATTTGATAAATTGGAAGGTGTCCAGAAAAGAATGACCAAAATGGTGAAGGGCCTGGGAATTATACCCTATGAAGAGAGTCTTAGAGAGATGGGAATGTTTAGCATGGAGAAGGGATGGTTAAGAAGTGATATGATAGCCCCTTTTAAGTATTTGAAGGGGTGTCATATTGAAGATGGAGCAAGCTTGTTTTCTGCTGCTCCAGAGAATAGGACCATGATCAATTGGTGTAAGCTGCAGGAAAAGAGATTCCACCTAAACATTGGAACAACTTCCTGACAGTAAGAGCTGTTTGACAGTAGTGTGGTGGAGTCTCCTTCTTTGGAGGTCTTTAAACAGAGGCTAGATGGCCATCTGTTGGGGGTGCTTTGATTCTGTGTTCCTGAATGGCAGCGGGTTGGACTGGATGAGAGTGTTACTAGGAACATCCTTTCCACTCTTAACATCCATGGCAAATAAGATAAGAAAAGAAAAAGGGGCTGGTCTACATGCTTTAAAATGGTGAACCCACCTTGCTGTTACTGCAATCAGTTCCCGTAATGTTCTGGATGATTTGCATGGAATCCACAACATAGCTAAAGAGAATGTGGTTTTCAGTGCTTTAGACTGATTTAAACGTTTTATGTTCAGCCATGAGATCAGTGGTGAGGGGATAGATTGGGCTTCCACCTCTCTCTTTCTCTCCTCCAATACCCGTGAGTGGAGAAATTGATCAGATTGTGTAGAGAAAGCAATCAGATGGCGAAGAGTGAGGGGGAAAGTAGGTCTCTGCATGAGCCAGCATGCAAATAAATAATGGAGAGGAACTGCTGCCTCATTCACTTGTATGGAGTTCTACATATCTACATTTTCTTTCTACATCAACCCCTTTCATCTAATTGCTTTCCCCACTCACTGGTGGGGGAAGAGGGAAGTGTAGCCTGATCTATCCCCTCAACTGCTGGTTTCATGGCTGATCGTTTTAATAAATAAAATTTAATTTTAGTGTGTGTGCGTGTGTGTGTGTGTGTACATTTAAAGTTTCCTCGCGCACACACTGGAGTGGTGAAAGAGGAACACATCCAATCAGAGTGGATCCAGCATATTGACAGGAAGCAATAAAAGCTATTAGTTGATAGGCTGATGCCTGTTGGGGAAAGAAAAAAAGCAGCAGAGCACACATGACTGGCCAAAATTAATGCAGACAAGAGTACCTGTGGACCACCCCACTGAATCAAAGTAAATTCATCATGGGGAAATCTGTGGCCGATTAGTCTGATGTCACCTCTCTGTGTTAGTTTCTATGTGACACTAAGAGAGTTGTTGTGGGGTCACTGTGGGCCAGGAAACTGTACGATGAGGCTGGCTTCCCCCCCCCCTCAGTGTAGTTCTGATATAAAAAAAATTGTGGACATTCTCGGAGCAGGAACTGGAATGTCACTTGTTCAATAACGAGAGCACAAATATGTCTTAATTACTGGTTCGTGGTACTGAATAGGAATGTTTCCAACTTACATCTTCAAAAACAAACCTTACATAGTAGTCAATAAGAAGCTTAATGGCATCAGAAGACAACTTCCTTGAGCCAGTCCTATAGATTTCCTTTGAAATATTCCTCAGCCAACGATGACTAAGATACTGTTTTAAAAATAGAAGGAAATATGACATCATAAAGTCTGGTGTCAAGGTTTACCTTGTGGTTTTATATGTTTATATTTTTCCATAAACATTAATCTTATTTATTGGAACATGTTGTAGTTCATCACGACTACTCTGATTTTCCAGCCTGCTGTAGTTTTGGATATTCACTAAAGTAGAGATGGGAATCACATGGGTCTTCAGACATTGCTAGACTACAGTTCCCAGCATTCCTCACCAATGGCTTCACTGAATAGGGCTTATGGAATTAATAATCCAGCAACATGCAAAATGCAAGATGTTTCCCACATTTACAAAAAAGTCAAGTCTCCAGTGATCCAAGATGCTGCATTTCTGACAAAGAGCACATGGAAGTTCCGCGGTGTTACTGATTTCATTGCTTAATATATAAAGAATATATAAAGAGCTTTAAAATACAAAATACTATGTTTTGAAAAAGGTAAAAATTGGTCTAACAGTTTTGGCCAGTTGTTGTATCTTTGCAAGAGAACTGGCTGAAGACCCCGACAAACTCTCCAAGCCTTCTCACTCTTGCTTCCACAGAAGTCTTCACCCTTCTTCACCAGGGTCCTACTGGTA
>NC_056522.1:51575377-51660347 GCF_019175285.1 Sceloporus undulatus
CTTGTAGCTTCACCCAAGACACCAGACAACTCAGTAGTCTTATATAAAAGATCTACTTTATTCTACTATATACACAGCTCCAAACAATACTCAACTCCTCACTCTCCAATCCACTCTACTACCCACAACTACAACCCACAAAATGCTTTGGGATCTATAGTCATTCTTATAGCCAAATCATGGCACCACCTACTGTGGTCTGTTTCCACCCAGTAGGCGTGTACATCATTCCCATTGGTTCTCCTTGTTCATCCCACAATTAATGATTTCATCATCTCAGCCTTGACCACTTAACAATTGTCAGGTGTGTCCAATTATCCACTTTGCAATTCTTGTCCTTGGCACTCAGGACTTGTTAATTGTTTTACCATTCACACCTGTGTGGTTCTCAATTGGCTTCTGCTGAGTCACTCTGACTCTCACATACAAGTTTTATTTCTCTTACTGTATAACCCATGTGGCTTTTTCCTTAACAATCCCCTCCGAAATAAAACATTGTATGTGACTTACATTGTCATTCCAACCATTTGTGTCAACCTTTCATGTTTCTCTACCGTTAGCGCTTTTGTAAACAAATCTGCAATGTTGTATTGTGTCTCTATGTACCTCAATTCTATTTCACCTTTCTGAACCATGTCTCTCACATTTTGGTATCTTACACCCACATATTTGGTTCTGTTTTTCAAACTTTCTGTTTCAGCCATTGCTATACATGATTGCGAATCTTCTTGTATTTCAACTGGAACTCTAAATTTTTCATTCAGGTCAATTAGCAATTGTTCAATCCATTGGACCTCGTTTACTATTTCGTTCAGTGCTGGAAATTTTGATTCAGAAGTACTTAGCGCTACGTTTGTTTGTTTTCTGCTTCTCCATACTATGGGACTCTCACTATACTTGATTATCATTCCTGTCACTGACTTCTTGTCTCCCAATTCTGATGCGAATGAACTATTTACAAAACAATCTAGATCAGCTTTGCTGCTTCTTATGATCAATCTTTTGTCTAAAGTCCCTTTCAAGTGTCTCAACAAGTGTTTCACAGCTGTCCAATCCTCAACCTTAGGATTGTTAACTCTTCTGGATAACGTGTTCACTGCAAACGAAATGTCAGGTCTAGTGTGGCATGAAATAAACTGAAGTGATCCTATAATGCTCCTGAAAAATGTCTTGTCCTCAAAATCTTTGGTTGTTGGTTCTGAAATGAAACCAGTTGTCATGGGAGCTTTTACTATCTTAGCACTCTGTAGTCCACACTTTTCAATTAAGTTCTCAATCTTTTTCGTCTGACTCAATAAACAATGTCCATCTTCTGTCCACTCAACATTAATTCCTAAATACGACTTCAACAAACCTAAGTCCTTTAACACAAACTTTTCTGATAGTTCTCTCTTTACTGACTCAATTTCCTGTTCTGACTTTGCTGCCACGCACAAGTCATCAACATAAATCACAAGCACTATGTCTCCTTTCGTATACACACAAGCATCTGCCACGCTTCTCTTATATCCTAACTTCTCTAGCTCATCATTGATACACAAATTCCAAGCTCTAGCACTCTGCTTCAAACCATACAATGCCTTCTTCAACCTATATACGTTCTGACTTCCATTCTCCTCAAACCCTTGTGGTTGTTCCATGAAAATTTCTTCTTCCAAGTTTGCATTTAAGTAAGCCGTTTCAAAATCAAAATGCTCCACTATCAAATTCCTTCTTGCTGCTACAGCTAACACCATTCTCAAACTTTCTGGCTTTGCTGTTGGAGAATATGTCTTGTCATAATTCTCATGCTGTTGTTGTGCAAAACCCTTAGCTACTAGTCTAGCTTTGTATTTTATGTTTCCATCAGGCATTTCCTTTCTCTTATACAGTATACCCATTTGCAACCTATCACTGGTTTATCATTAGGTCTATTAACAATTTCAAACACATCCTTGTTCACCAAGCAACTAAATTCACTATCCATTGCATCACACCATCTTTCCTGTTCTTCCCTAGAAAAGGTTTCTAACTCTTCATAACTCTCAGGCTCTTCTACAACTGTACAAGCTCTTGCCTGCGTCACAACAAACCTATCTGGTGACTTTCTAACTCTGTGACTACACCTGGGTATGAATTCTGTCGTTCTGCCTCTTTCCTCATCACTGTCTGCACTAGAAGATGCTGTCTTCCTACTAAACCTCTTGTCTTCTGTCATCCTAGTGGTCACTGGTCTTGTTTGTGATTCCCCATCAGAGGTACTACCACTACTACCACTACTGCTAGTTGAGGCTTCTGGCTTGACTGAAACCCCTCCGTTTCCTGAAGTTGGTTCAGTCTGCGCTTGCTGCTCACTTGAGCTTCCTAATCTCAAAAATACTTCTTTGTTTGCATGCAGCTTGTCCCAGCCAGCATGTCTCTCAAAATTTGCAGACCTGGAGTACTGTATCTCTTTTCCTCTCATTAGGAATTTGTAACTGTTCCCTGAATATCCTAGGAACATCAGCCTTTTGCTTTTGGGCTCTCCTTTTCTCCTAAAACAGGCAGGTATGTAGACATGTGCAAATTGACCAAACACTCTTAAGTACTTGAAATTTGGCACTCTCCCATATAGAACTCTGTAGGGAATGTCATCAATCTCTGAATGGTACATCCTATTGCTTATATGTATGGCATTCAGGGTTGCTTCACCCCAAAAACTTTCTCCAACTCCTGCATCTGCCATCATGCAAGCAGAAAACCTTTTTATATCTTGGATTCTTCTCTCTGCTAACCCATCCTCACTTGGACAAGCAGGATTTGTGGTCTCATGCCTTATCCCCACTTTCTGGAACCAATTGTACAGCTGGTTGTTTACAAATTCTCCACCTCTGTCTGTAACAATTGTCCCAACTCTGCTATCAAACCTTCTCTCAATCATCCTTACCCATGCTTTCAAACTTTGCCCAGCTTCTGACTTATTTTTCAATATTCTTACATATGCAAATCTTGAAAATCTATCAACAATAACCAGGAAATATTTGCTTCCCCCTAGTGACACACAATTAGCTTGGGCTGCATCAGCATGAACATATTGAAATGATCTCTGAGCAATCCTTTTTGACTTCTTGGCAACTGGATACACTCTGACCTTGACTTGATTACAAACAGTACAGTCTAAATGATTTTTACATTGTGCTACTTTCAAATCTGGACACATGCTTATTAAATTCTTTAAACTCTTAAAACTTGCATGGCCAAATTTCCTATGAAGCTCATGTATGCAGTCTTTGTGCAAGGGAACATTATCTATTGTATTAGCATTTTCTACTTTGTATTTGTCAACATTTTCTTCCAGAAAATAAAGCTTATCTTGCTTTAAGCCTATGCCACGCAGTTCCCCATTTAAAGTTATCTTACATAAGTTCTTTTCAAAAGTGACTATGTCGTCTCGGTCTGTTAATCTACTCACTGATAACAAATTGTTTTCTAATTCTTTCACATGTAAAACATCATTAAAGTTTTCTTTCAACCCTGGAATATAAACTGTTCCCATTTGATTTACTGTGGTGAGCTCACTCCCGTTTGCTAAGACCACTGCATTTACGTTAGACTGCTTCTTATCATTAATTAAGTTAATATCATTACACATGGATGAAGAAGCACCAGAATCTACAAGCCATTTAGAGTTTGCTTTCTGCCTTTCCTTAATCATTGTTGCAAACCCCTTATTATTACTCTTATTGTCCTTCAAAAATGGCGGCTTGAACTGCTTCTCCCTGTGGCCGTGCCATCTGCTATCTTGCTTGCTTCTATCAGCAGCCAATTGTTTACAGTTTCTCTGCAAATGTCCAAGCTTCTTGCAGTAGAAACATCTCCGTTGCTCCCTCGAAGAAGCTGCCTGGTCCAGCCCACGCACATCAGGCTTGGCTTGCTCTCTCGGCACACTCTTGGAAATTGGAGCGTCTTCCCTCTCAGACAGTCTCCTCTGGTTCTCTTCCAGAATCCTGGCCACAATCAAATCTTTCGTCAGCTCTCGAGCTGGTAAGTTTTGCAAGGCATCAGTGATGTTGTTCCAAGACGAATCTAGGGATTCTAACAAAATGTAGCATTGCTGTTCTCTGCTTATTTCCACTCCTCTTAACTCAGCCTGCACAAACAAGTTTTGCATTGTTTTTAAATGTTCAATCACACACTGTCCCTTTGCCATCTTCTGTCTATAAATTCTCTTAGACCATAACATTTTAGCAAAGGCAGTTGAAGGAGTGAGTAGCCTTTGAAGTGTTTCCCAAACATCTCTCGCCGTTTCCTTATCTCTCACGTCATTAATCAAGTCTTCTTCTATCATTAAGTAAATACAGGCTTTCGCTTTGCTATCTCTTTCCTTCGCGGCTGCATTAGCATCGGCTGGCAAACCGGCTTCAATAGTTGCCCACAAGCCTTCCTTTACAAGAAACGACTGGGCATAAATCTTCCAGGTGGGATAATTGGAACTGTTCAATTTGCTAAACTTTAAGATTTCCATCTTAACTTGTGCAGTGACTCAATTGACACAGTCCTTCTGAGTATGCACAGCTGATCCCTTTCAGCTTAATCAAAACACTGGAGGAGTTACTCACGGAGCTTATCAGTGCAGCGCAAACAGCTTGCTCTGATCTGTCTTCCACTCTCTGGAACTTTCAGCTTCTGTGGATGATGGGTGCTGCAGTATCTGGGCCCATAACCCTTGTCAGGGATGATGGGAGTTGTGGCTCTTCACCTGGCTTGGAACTCACCACCTGGTTGTGCACCACGCTGACCAGTTTTGGCCAGTTGTTGTATCTTTGCAAGAGAACTGGCTGAAGACCCCGACAAACTCTCCAAGCCTTCTCACTCTTGCTTCCACAGAAGTCTTCACCCTTCTTCACCAGGGTCCTTCTGGTTCTTGTAGCTTCACCCAAGACACCAGACAACTCAGTAGTCTTATATAAAAGATCTACTTTATTCTACTATATACACAGCTCCAAACAATACTCAACTCCTCACTCTCCAATCCACTCTACTACCCACAACTACAACCCACAAAATGCTTTGGGATCTATAGTCATTCTTATAGCCAAATCATGGCACCACCTACTGTGGTCTGTTTCCACCCAGTAGGCGTGTACATCATTCCCATTGGTTCTCCTTGTTCATCCCACAATTAATGATTTCATCATCTCAGCCTTGACCACTTAACAATTGTCAGGTGTGTCCAATTATCCACTTTGCAATTCTTGTCCTTGGCACTCAGGACTTGTTAATTATTTTACCATTCACACCTGTGTGGTTCTCAATTGGCTTCTGCTGAGTCACTCTGACTCTCACATACAAGTTTTATTTCTCTTACTGTATAACCCATGTGGCTTTTTCCTTAACATAACATAAGTACAGTGGTACCCCGGGTTACGAAATTAATTCGTTCCGCGGTTAATTTCGTAACCCGAAATACCTTCGTAAGCCGAATTCCCATAGGCGCTAATGGAAAAATAGCTCTCTGCTGCCCTCCGGTGGCGGAAAATAGCGCCGCGGTTTTTTCGTAACCCGAAGAAACCTTCGTAAGCCGAAGCAATAAATCCCTATGGGATTTTTTCGTATCCCGAAAAATTCGTAACCCGGCGCATTCGTATCCCGGGGTACCACTGTATGGGCAATTGTGGACAGGTCCAGGAGCCAATTCTGCCCTGGGATCCTCTGTGGTTTCGAGGTTCACTTCTGTTTGGGGAGGGGGGGGATGAATTTTTTAAATGTTAAAAATGGCAGGAGGTGGGCCCTTCAACCTTTGCAGAAGAGACAATTTACCTTTCTCCCTCCCTCCCCCCCCCCTCTCTCACACACAATGGTAGTGTGGGAAGGCTGTTTGTCTTTCCAGAATTTGTGTGTGGGGGGATATGCTTCTGACCTTTGGTTTTGACATATAAACTTTAAATAAAAGCAAACTTGACTAATCTATGAGCCATTCATCCATATCTTCACATAACAATTTGTTTAATCTAGGTTCCTTACCAATGCCAGTAAAAGCAATATAAAATATTTACAGATTTATGCTTGGGAATTATCCTATCTAGAAGGCAGACAGAACATTTCTGCTATCAAGTTGGTTTTTGGATGGTAAAATAGATTTATACCTAATCCTAACCATCTATAGCCAGTATATCTTCTAGAATTACACTATTAGAATATAAGTGATAAAGCCCATGGAGTTTAATTACATCCAGGTAAGTGGGGATAGTTATAATAATAGTAGTAAGTATTAGTATTATTAATCCAAGCCTTCTACAACATGCAAGGCTTTTATTTGTCTGTTGTTTAATAGTTCGTGTTTGTAACTGGTTTCAATTTTATGATGGTTTAATTACTTTTCAACTTTTGTATGCTGTGAATTTTTACTAATGTTTCTTCTAACTGTTATAAAGCACTTTTTCCAACCTGGGGAAAAGGTGGGATATAACAACAACAACAACAACAACAACAACAGTGCTTGCAACCTTGCACCTGTAGATTAGAGAAATACTGCAAGGGACATCTGGCAGATCTAAATGAACTAAAACTACCTGGATGGTTCAGACTCCATCCATCTCTGCTTTGAATACTCCAGTTACCAGCTCAGGCTATGGTTTTATTGAACCATAGAAATGATCTGTGAAACCATGATAAACAGGTCTATACTCCATTCAGATTTTATGAAAGGCATTTGAAATAGTGCAGTAAAAAGCTACTTCATAGATTCCAACAAGAAAATAATCTAAACCCAAAAGGAGTAAGCTAGTTTTACAAACACAGCAGATTGCTGATGCAAATAGATAACCCTGGTAATAGTTCTGTCTCATGTTATTTGGAAATATTATTCATTAAAATATGTTTTGTATTGCTCCTAATCCCACACAATCAACCTTTATTAGCTGAGTCAAGCTGTGTAGCCTTAGCTTTGTGCACAATCTTCCACATGCTTTATTCCCCTTGACAGCCAACTGCGGAGAACAATGTATGCAGTGACATTTAATGTGGAACTTTTTGTTGTTCGTGCTTTGTTTTATATTTCCTCTTCTGCCAGAAATACTTGGGACTCTTAATACTGTTCCTCAACACCCAGCTATTCCAGCAAGAGTTATATAGAGAATACAAAGCAAGCTGGTTCACTTTGCCAGTGAGTTACTAAGTCTGACATTTTCTGCAAATGAATGCACATATTGGGAAACATTAATGGAGGGACATGTTCAGGGAATGGCTCATGTGTTTCTCAAATCAGTAATGTTTAAAAAACAAGAGCATTGTGTTACATCGAGATAGACCTTCTTCATACACTTACGTAACCCAGTTCACTTGTAATCATGATGAGGGAGAGAAGACCTGTGTATGCTGCTACACCCTTCCAATATTTTACAAGTGTCTTTAACAACACTCTTACTTGTCTTCAATTTTTATGTCTGTTGTATTGTTTATGAGTCTTAGCATGTGACCAAAATAGGAAAAAAAAAAACATCCCCTTGGTTAAAAAAATACAAAGGAATAAATAGCCATCCCATAACATATGAGTGAACTATTTTTAAAAAACCCTCACAATTCATAGCATAGTTCAGATGTGCCCTCAATGGTTCTTTAACATTCATGTGCAGGCCCTAGTGCATGCATTCTAGAGTCAAAATGCATCCTCAGAAGCACTTGGAGAATTCATTTTTAGAAATTGGAGGAATGAATCTGAAACTCCAGGGATGACATCAAGAGTATGCACACTAAGAATTTCTTAAAGTCATTCCCCATATCTGCCCAAAATGCAAAACAATGATAAAAACAGAGAGTGATTTCCTAGAGGAAAGGCACCAAGAAATGAGTAACTAAAGGCAAGTGAGATATTGGTGAATACTGGCTGAAAAAAGGAGGAGGAACATCAAGGAGCTCAGTTCCTTGCTGTCAAAAATCCTCATGAGGAAATTTTAAAATTGAGGATATAGATGCTCTAAATCATGTTTCTGAAGCCCTTGAAATCTTTATAGCAGGCAAAGTAATCCTTTTGTTCAGTAGGTTTTAGGATTCAGAATCATCCCACCCAGTAGTCCCTCAAAGGGAAGCAAGTTAAGTCAGTACAATTTTGCCACTTGTGCATGCTGAGGGCTAGTGCAAATAAACTACTTTAAGCTCTGTGGGTTATTGCACAGTGGTGTGGATGAAGTAACCATGTACAAGTGTTGTATGAAGGAGATTTAGAGATTGTAGGAAGTATGAGAAATAGTAAGGAACTGGAATTCAATTCATTTTTCATCAGAATGTACGAACATTCATAACATTTGAATGTGGGGGAAAGTGAAGTTAATAGGGTCCCCAGGCTTCAAGGCCTGACCTTGAGACTCTGGGCCTGGACCCTCTTCTCCAGTTCTCAGGGCAAAGATAAGAATCTCAGGATGAGAGTGCTAGCTTGCAAAATGTATGCCTGTATGTGTATGTGTGCATGTATGCCTCATTTGCTAGACCAGTGTTAATTTTTGGAATGGCATCCACCATGCAAGTACATTTGATGCCTAATGAATCCTAGTTAATGATATTACTGTACCAGGGTTGCCACTTGAAACATCACTAGGGCATGCCTGCTATGACATCAAAAGGGATTTTCTTAGGTGTTAGGTCTTGTTTAATCCTGATGTTGCACACCATGAATAGTATGTGACACAGAGAATTTCATTTAAATTTGGTTTTGATCAGAATGCACCAAAATTCGTAAAATTAGAGATTTGGAAGAAAGTGAAACTGAAAGATTTGCCCATCTCTAGTGCTAAGTAACTTTCACTTTCTCTTACCTCATTTAGGTCCTTGGAATCTCTGTAACTGAGCAACTGGGCATCTCTTATAGGGCTGGGAAGGGTCCCTTATTGTAAGGTCTATCCTGTGTAGTCACCACGACAGCCACTCATCGCACCTGTCATTGCCATCCTCTGTGAAAGCCCCTTCCACAGCCAAAAAGGGTGGAAACAGGAGAGGCACCTTCCACTCACATAGTCAGGTGCCCCATTCAGATGTCACAGGCCATGACTGGGGCCTTCAGAAACAATGGTGGTGGCAGTGACAGGTAAGGGGCTTTGCAGCCATCTGGTCTATTAGCTATTATGCTGGAGTTTCTGAGGAACTCCACCACAAACAGACAGGGTTTTTTTTTAACTGGGTTAAGGGCCAGTTGGGCCAGGTTCAGGCCAGATCCACCGGGTCATCATTTGGTCTACCTAATGCTGGTCTGGGGCTGTCAGCCTACATCATCTAAACAAAACAATGTCAGGCTATAGGGGAAATGAGCCTTTTGGCCCATGCAAATTAAAACAGCATTACAGTGGCTGGATGAGTAGTTTTTCTAAACCTGGCAATACCATCTAGGATAGGTTATCTATCTTCAGTCTGTGTTACCAGGGGAAAGGCTGAAATTCTCTATCATGTCATCAGACTGGTGTGGAGTTCAATTTGTTTTATCATGCTGTAAGCTTGGTCTCATTTCAGGAATGCAGTGACTTGTGGCTAATGCTAATTTGATTAGGATAAATGGCTCCAAATATCTTTCTGGATAATAGCACATGCCGACATGATTAGTACTTTAAGCATGTGAATATGGGTGTACTACTGCATCACTAATGATTAAAATGTAATTATGTCTTCCTCTTTATTATAAGGTTTGGAGCACAGGGCTTAACTTTAGCCAATATCATATTTTCTGGACCTGAACAGGTAAAATAAAAATGGCTATGTCTGAGAACTGACAAATTAAAAGATTTTTTTTTAAAGTTTTACATGAATAATCATTGGATTTTATCAGTTGATCTACTAATTCAAAGAAACATGGTTTTTGGCAAACTTTAGTAAGAATATATGTTGAAGGTACTGAAAGAAGGGTATATTTTCTCTTAAATGTAAGATTACTTGCAGTTTCATGAACCAAATTTTCTACACTAGCAGTGGCAACCAAGGAGGTTTATAGCTTCATGTAACACAGTCAAAAATCAGGTATCAAAAGAGTACAAAATTCTAGTCATTCACAATATGAACTTATAATTGGTTTCAAACCAGCCTGAGAATATGAACTTCCAAATATTTTACTGAAGGGCAATGAAAAATAATATGAATTTCTCAACTTACATATCTATTGCTGTACAATATAGAGAAAATGTATTAAAATTGTTTCTTTTTTTGTAGTTTCTTTTTTATTTTGTAATAAACTTTATTGTATTAACATGGAGATACATACAACATCTAACATTCTTTCCATTATTGTCAGCATATTGTTATTTCCAGCCTCATCTTTGTAAACACATGTACACAACCACACACCCACACCAACCCAAACAAAGAGACTAACATCATAAAATAGAATCCTTACTTCCTTAGTATAACACTCATTTTGCTTGTTTGTTACTGCATTGTAATTGTCACCTTATATTATCACTATTTTTATTTTTCGGTAACTTCAGATACAGATACTCACTGCCCACCATCCTCACAACTTAAATATTGAAAAATTCCCTTTTGCTATTCTCAAAATGATTCAATGTAACACCTCTGTCAAGATATTATGGCTTTATTTTCTTTGCTCTATCTTTACTGTCATCTTCTCTGGTTCCTTCTCTCGTTACTCTTCTTGTTCTTCAGATACTTTTCTACTATTGTTAAATGATATGTCAATTTAACATATCATGTTAAATTATCATGTACTTTAACATGATAAGTACAGCAAAACTAATTTTTTTTTAAAAAAAATAGTGGGGGTCCAAATATTCTCCAACTTCACCTCCTAAAATCCTAACCCTCTGACCATTTACCATAGTGGCTGGAGTTTCTGGGATCTGAAACTGAACCAGTGATTTTTCCTCATTTGTTAAGGGTCACTGTACTACGACGTAGGCATGGGACTGCCACTACAGATAAGTTAAGGAGAACAAAAATAAGTGAAAGACAATTGGAGTGTTGGTTTTCCAGTTGTATGCTGCAGTTTTGTGACTGTACAGTTAAGTATGATTAGTTACAGTTCCTAATGCACAAGAGACTCTTTCCCAGATAAATCAGTTCTCACCTGCTTTCCCTTTCAACAAGATTTCTTTGACTTTCGTACCTGATAATAATGCACCATGAGATATTATAGCTGTATGGCCATCTTTTTCTACCTCTAATTCCTGCTGCTGCTTCTGGCTTCTGGGATTAATGAAATGCTTGGTTGACTAGTGGTTAAAATCTTCTGATTGAAGCTTTTTGCAACTGAGTCTGTTGCCTGTTTGAAACTTAACCACAACCACACAGTAATGCCTTTCTGGTTTTTAACCATCTGTTCCCAGTGAGGTTCAACCACCAGTTTGGGCTTTCAGGACTAATTTCAGCCCAAACAAGCTGTCAACCACTAAATGGTCTCTGTTTAATCAGCCTATAGAAAAATAGAATCTCCACTTCTGGCCAATCATGTTTTTAATATTTGTCAAAGCTCTTGCCTACTGATCTTCTTTTCCCCAATAAGTGGCACTTCATTGACCTTCTAAACCTCAATCAGGTTGTGATTGGTCCGTCAATCCATAGTTCATATACAGTCTATTTGGTATTTTCATTGACAAAGCTTATTCCCACAACCATTTTCAGACTGTTAGCTCACATCTTTTCCCACATAGCAACTGCATCTATGACAACCTTAACACTTTTATCCCTAGTGCACAGTAAAAAAACAAGGCATTATGACTTACTTGGTTACAACATCAATTACTACTCATAAAATATAAACATTACAAAATATGAGCAGAGAAAAATTACATCATTTCTTTGCACATATAAACATATTTTACAAAGGAAAAGAATTAATAAATTAAAGTCTTGTAGCACTTTTGAGACTAAGCAGAGAAAGCAGTTGGTAGCAGGGCACTCTCTGTGTCAGAGGATAAATAGCCATAATTCAGACATTAGGAATAGGAATATACAAATACCAGTTACAGAACACTTCAGTCTTCTTAGACATTCCATCTCAGACCTCAAATCAGCAATCCTTCAATAAAAAACAAAAACTCCAGTCCATCTACAGTGGGTTGAACAGAGACAATAGTTTCCTAGCACACTGCATATATTATAACACTAGTTACTTCTTATAAGAGCTATCATGTCCAGTTTATCACATCTTTCTTCTGATTCCCATCCAGAATCATACTATATTCCCATTACTCCTCTTTAGGCAATATCTTTCCTCTTGTCTTTGTCCCCCGATATCATCATTAAAACTAAACTTGTCACCTCATCACCTTACCCACAAGATTTGTATTTTTACTGCTATTTGCACATGCAGCTTGCTCATTCATAGCTATAAAAGTCAGTTCCTAAACATTTCACTCTATGCATCTGATGAACTAGACTTAGCCTACAAAAGCTTATACCAACTCAGGTCCTTATCGTACACATTATTTTCCTTGTTATGGGAATGGGAAGGGGATTCTCAGGGCTGCGCACAACCGGGGGGAAATTTATTTTACCACACAGCAAATCATCAACAAAATGGCTCCATCCTCTTCCACAGTGCCAAGCTGTGACCAATCAGTGCTGAGGGGCGCCAATTTGCTTGGTCGGAAAACTTCCAACCCAAACATTTAATGCTCCTCAACACTGAATCGGGACAGCTTGGCACCATGGAACGGAATGGGGCCATTTTGTCGATGATTTGCTGTGCAGTAAAATTCATTTTTCCCGGTCACACGTGGCCCCAAGAGTCCCCTTCCTGTTCCCATAACAGGGAAAATAATGTGTGCAATAAAGTTCTCAGTCTCTCACTTAGTCTGAAAGGTGCTACAAGATGCCTTTGTATACCGATCCAGGCTAACATGGCTATGTCTTGGAATTTCTCAACACAAAGTTACATTATGAGATTCGGTACCACATGTTATAATATTGAGCACTAATTTGGGCAGCTGTAAAAGAAGATTAAACAAATACAAGGAGTCTATACATGGATACTACTCTGGAAAAGGAATGCTGAGATAAATAGGCTTTGGCCTGATCCATCACAGGGATTCTTACATACTTATGTTCTTATATTCATACCACTAAGGCTATAAAAGTTGGCACTTTAAGGCAGGGCTGAACAGGAAGGAATGCATCAAGTATGATCACGGGCCATTGGTACCTAGTTACCAAATGGGATAAATGTAAGTCTGGATTCCAACAGGAAATCCAGATGTGCCAAGTGTTCAGGAATTTTATCATCAAGTTTTAATGAGTCAGACAAAGTTTAGGTTTAGCCTAAAGCTACCTGTCCTAGTGCATTGTCTTTGCAATTCACTGCCTATGTGAAGCTACAGTGTGATCCCAGGTGCTACACTGGTAGAAATGTTAAGGCTGGGTAAACCAAGGGATTTCCTGAGGGTGGAGCTTATCTTCTCCACAAAGATAAGACACATTCTCCCAGTTCTATATCTATAAAAATATTTCTCCTCAAAGAGTTACAACTTGTTTCTCAGGGATCTGTAATGGGGCCTGCATGATTTAATAGTTAGCATGTAAACTAAATTTAAGATGTTTTGATTCTACGGAAGGTAGGGTGTCCACCCAGTGAAGTAAATAGCTAACCATGACAAGTAATTTAGAAACCTAGGAGTTCCTGATTCTGCTTATTTCTGTATTGCTTCAGAAGATGGAGGAAGAGATCCACTCTTGGGCTTTGTGGGCTTCTAATCTACTGATCACTGGCTAGCAGAGATGGTCTGACCAACTCCTCCTATCATCTGTTTTCATGTAGGTTAGATGAGGAATTACCTATACTGGTACTTTTGTAATTTGATGCTTCAAACCTGGGTGGAATTGCTTAACTGCAGATAGTGGGACATAACCCAAGACCTCTTGTGGTTAAAAATATTTCATTCTCCATCACAGGCCCTTAATATTAATAAACCAAGTTTTACCCAGAGATTTGCCTCATGTCTTCATTCTGGTGGACGGATAACAGAGGTAAGAAAACCTCTCCATCCTAATTTCATTGAGTTTCTTTCAATGCCACCAACATTTTCTTCCCATACTTGTTAGCATCTGGAGTGAAATGATGGCTTTCCCCTAAACCTGCAAGGAAAGTCATGCTGTTTATCCCAATTTGTACGTTTAGTTGCACATCTTACCTAGTTTTATAGAATCCTAGATTGGGAAGGGACTTCAAGAGCATCTAGTCCAGCCTCCTGCCATGCAGGAATGCAATAATTTTTTCCACCTTCCCACATCAACAGAAAAGTGTTTCTGCACATTTTCTGTGCATTATAGCTGTTTACATTTTAAAATATACACATTGGTTTGTGCATATGTAATTTCTTGGAAACATCCTGGAAGCCCCCCTCAGAGCTTTTGTACACACTTTCTCACAAGACTTGAGAGATGTAAAAACACTACTTTCATCAAGACTATGAAGTTTAAGGCTTTCACAGCCAGCAACCATAGTTTTTTGTGGGGTTTTTTTTTAAAGCCTATGTGGGCATGTTCTGGAAGAATTTATTCCAGATGCTTTGTCTGCATCTGCAGCTGGCAGCTTCAGAAGTTGGTGACATGGAAATGAGTGGGATATATGTACTATGTGACCTTTGTTTAGGAGTAAGTGATTTACATGTTAATCTGTGTGATGATCTGTTGTTGAATGGCAAGATCTCAGGGTGGGAAGGTGTGTGTCTATTGAATTAGAAATCCATTGTCTGTGGGGAAACTCCTTGACCCTGGGAGATGTTCATTTGCAAATGTTGAGTCTCGATTTTGGTGTTTTTTAGGACTGGTAGTCAAACTTGGTAGTTTCAAGGTTTCTTCTTTCCTGCTGAAATTGTCCATGTGTTTGTGGATTTCAGTGGCCTCCCTGTGCATTCTAACCTGGTAGTTGTTGGCCTAGTCCAGAATGTCAATTGATGTTTATCACACTATACTCTTATAGTGCTACTATTCCACTCTGACTGCTCTAGCTGCCTCCTGTTGCATTCTGGGATTTACAGTTTTAAGGAGGGGTATTTAGAATTCTCAGGCAGAGAACTCTGCCTGAGAATTCTAAATACCCCTCCTTAAAACTCCCAATACCAGAATGCAACAGGAGGCAGCTAGAGCAGTCAAAGTGGAATAGTAGCACTATAAGAGTATAGTGTGATAAACACCAGTGTTTTCAAATAGCATTTTATGCCCCAGTTGGCCTATAATAACATGAACATCACCTAGGGTCAGGGGATTTCCCCACAGACAATGAATTGCTAACTAAATAGATACACATATCTTCCCACATATCCTCCCAAAATGAGGCCTTGCCATTCAACAACATACCAACACACATATTAACATGTTAATCACTTCTTCCCAGCCAAGGGTCACACAAGTATATATACCCCACTTACTTCCATCTCCCCAACCTCTGAAGATTCCAGCCACAGAGGCAGGCAAAATGTCAGGGATAAATTCTTCCAGGACACAACCACATAGCCCAAAAGACCCACAAAAAATACAACAAAACTATGAAATCTGTCAGGAACTCCTTCCATTCCTAAGAGCCAGACACCGTGAAAATGTAGAGATGAACAAGTCTGTAAGCTTAACTTGAAGGCCATGTCTTCTCTGCCACTAGTGAGCAAACTTCACTCTCAAAGAACAAAATGGCAGCTGTGCCAATCTGACACTGTGCCCTGACGTGGGTGTTCAAGGAGCTTTATCTGAGTCCAGTCTCATTTACACTTACCCAGCCTGTCTTAAATGCTCATCAAGCTGCCAAACAAATCAGATGGCTAATTAGGCACAGTGAGAACTGAGTCCTTAAATACCGGCTTTCACTCCATCACACACAGATCCAAGCCACTGTAGGGATTCAGAGCAATCAGGAACACAATGGCTTCTTCAACTCCTCCAGAAAAAAATTCAGTATTTGGCAACTCTCCACCAGAATCAAGGTTTTCATGTTAGAAAAATGGGGAACAAGTAGAACAAACAGCACTGTGATGGCTCAGTGGAAGCTAAGGGTTCTGATTGTCAAACTGAATAGCATTGCCTTGCCAACAAATAAAATCTATCTACTGCTGTCCTGGGGGAAGACATAAAATATACCTCTTGAGAGTGAGATATCATGCATGCACAAAATCTGTGGGAAAACATTAGGCTCACTACTATTTTTTAAAAAGGGTTTAATCATGAAATTACAAATGTTTTAGATAATTTACTATATTTCAAAGAATCCCAAAGAGGTAAAATGATTTTTTTAAAAAAAGGAGCTTGGGCAGCTGCAAACCTGTGTAAACATATTTGGAAAGAAATCCTATTAAAGTAATGAGACTTACTTTCACATAAACAGAGATAGGACTAGGTTGTGTATTACCAGAAGAACACCACACCCTGTCACTTGTTGTTTTTAACTTTTCTGCCTCGTACCTTTGCTTCTGAGGAGCTAATGCCAGCCTGACTAGACAATGCTATGCTAAATGATCCTGTGGTCTTGACAGAAATATAAGACAGCTTCATATCTAGTGAAGTGAAGTTGAGAAAGTATAATTCTGCTAAACTTTTACAGCAAAGACAGCAAAAAGAATCAGGACTTATAGTTTTGTTTAAGGATTAACAAGTTTTATTTGACACTTGTTTTTGTAGACTACGGCCCTATACAGACCGGCAGAAAGTGCCAGCCTGTGGGCAGAGTCAGGGCACAGCATCCTAATGACACTCACCCTAACTCCAGCCCCATGGTGCCATTTTGGTGCGTGCCAGTCCAGATACAGTGCCGAAGAGGGAAACAATAGAGCCATGCCACCACGATTATGGCGCCCTTTGGAGGGTGCAAAAAGATGTGTTTGGGCCTTCTTTTTGCCTTCTTCAGAGGCCAGATTGGGGACATGGTGTGAGGTTGCCATGGCTCTGATCTAGTGAAGAAAGGGGCGGCTGCATGCCGCCCCTTAGGGACAATCTGTATAGCCCCTACATCCCTCTAGGTAAGCAAGCAAGCCCTCAGTCCTAAAGCACTGACTACGCTTCTTCCCATTGGCCACACATTAGTGTACAAGAGACCTTACACTCATTTTGTTTTTATTAACCACCCTCAAGTCGATCTCAACCTATGGCTACCCTGTAGATGAGATATCTCCAAGACTCCCTGTCCTCTACAGCTCTGCTCAGTTCCTGCAAATTCATACCTGTGACCGCTTTTATAGAGTCCATCAATCTAGCATGTGGCCTTCCTCACTTTCTACTTCACTTTTCCGAGCATTATGTTTTCTTCCAATGAATCATGCCTTCTCATGATGTGGTAGAACAGTCTCAGTTTAGTCATCTTGGCTTCCAGGGAGACTTCTGGTTTGATCTGTTTTAGGACCAATTTGTTTGTCTTTTTGGCTGCCGATGGTGTCCTCAGCACTCTTCTCCAGCACTACATCTTGATTGAATTGACCTTCTTCCTATCTGCTTTCTTAATTTAACCTCTTATAGTGCCTTAGTTGCTATTAACACTATTCAATCAAAATTCCTGGCAGAATGCACAGAACACCCATTTTACACTACAGAGGTGGACATTGATTTTTGGGCAGACTACATTGTTGTGCTTTTAATTTTGGTAATCACTTCTAGTTGCCTCTCCATCTATTCAGGGGAGTGGCAGTTTTGGGGTGGGTTTTTCTATCTTTTAAAACATGTTTTGGGGGGAGGGGGAATGGGGGTGTGTGCCTGGTCTGGGGGGGGGGTAGTAGGAGCTTGCTGGACCCCTCTCCCATTGCCTGCATGTAGGCCACAGGCTGCATGATTTGCACAGCACAAAAATCTAAATGTGCCAATTAGAGATATGGCCAATGACCAAGTCAGTCTTTGAAAGCATGGACAGAAGGTACAATTATAGATGGCTCTCCATATCCACACATTCTTTATCCATGAATTCAATCATCCACAACTTGAAAATATTTTAAAGCAAAATCCCTAAAGCAAACCTTGTTTTTGCCATTTTATATAAGAGGCACTATACAGTGCATAAGCACTCAAGCCGTGGGGAGCGTGCGGGGCACAAGGGGTGGCACATCCCATTCAAATGAATGGGCACGTGCGCCCATGGCACCCCGTACGCCGCCGCACCGCCACACACAAGCCCCATGGTTTCTAATGGGGCTTGAGCATAGGTGGAATTTGCCTTATTCGGGTGGGTGGTGTCCGGAACGGATCCCCCGCGTAAGGCAAAGGCCGACTCTGTGTGTGTGTGTGTGTGTGTGTGTGTGTGTGTGTGTGTGTGTGTGAATATATTTAATGGGACGAGCATCCACATATTTTGATAGCCACAGGGGATCCTGGAATCACATACTAGTGGATAACCACAGTCCATTGTACACTCTTCACTGCTGATGTGTTAATAAAATACTTGTGCTAAGTGATGTGCCACATTTTCATCTACTCCATTACTCCACAGTAGCAACTATTTTTGTTATAGTTTCCTTCCTTCTTTTACACTTTAAAAATTCAAAATGTTGGCTTGTATTTGTATTGTATTGACTGTTTCTCACCTCATACAGGAATAGTCTCTATCAGTGTTGAAGGGAAACTCAAATAAAGGTTAATCTGTAGCACTTTCTTCTTCTAACAGTATGTTTAGACTTTTTGTTTTATAGTTATTTTCAGTTGCTGTTCTCTTTCCTGTTGTATGTTCCAGTCTGTGTAAGAAAAGGAAGGAGGATAACCTCTATTATCATTTTGCAGATGAGAACATTATTTGGATTCTAATAACAGCAAGCACCATGACTGCAGAACTGGGAACTTTTTAATAACACAGTCCGTCAGATGTGGTCACATCAGTGCAGCAACAAGTCAGTCAAATTCAAGATCTTACAGTAACAAAACCAAATTAAATATTTAACAAAACCACAAAAGGAAAACAGATGAGTAAATGATGAACTTGAAAGAGAAGGGTGAAAATTTGTATACTTTTAATGACTAATAATAAACTGACGAGGTCTGTCTCGATCTCCCCACCCCACCCCTTAGCCTGCTCCTCTAGCTGCTCTAAGAAAATAAATGTTTTGTGCAGGTGAAGTCTCTTTAGATAAAGATACTTGGCCCTGTCTGAATTTTTAAACCTCTGAGACACATTCAGTTGTTTGGTAAAAATTTTATACAAAAAATGATCTCAAGGTCATTTAAAATCCCACTTGATCACTGAAGGAATATCAAAGAGCTTTAAAAGTGGATCATCAGACTTTCTCCTTCAAGAAAAAACTCTGCCACAAAGACACGATTCAAATTATTCTATTTATAATTGTGCTGCCATAAAAGTCCTATATGAGGACAGAAATGGTTGGGATTGATACTATTCCACTGAGATTGTGGAGAACAGAATCATCTGGAAGTGGACAGTCTTTCAGCACAGGCTCGTCTGCCACCTATTCTGAAAGTTTTAGTTTCTACACCCAGTAAGGAATTGTACCAGATAGCTTAGAAAACCCTGTCTCAGGGAAGCATCATCCTTTGCCCAATTTTAGGGTTCTGGAGCATGCAGCATCCGCACGCTCCAGAACCCTAACACGTATGGATGACGCCATAGTATTTCCCCCATATTGACACATCTCAAAGTGAGGAATTAAATTGTGGTTTTTATATGCAACACTCATGGTGCTTTGCATAAAAAATATGTTTCTATGCAAAAATATTTTTCTTTTCACAGAAAAATCACATATTCCTGCACATAATAATTCTCCAGGACCAGTTTGGAGTGTGCAAATACCAGGAGAATACTGCACAGAAGACTTGTTGTTACATCATTCTTCTCTGTAGGGTTTCTTCAGTCTCTGAAAAATGCTTTTCTCAGCTAAGGAATGAATAACTTGAAGATCTATAAACATCAAGGACTTATGGAGGAATCTTTCATTGAAGATAAGTCAATCTATATCCTTTCATAGCCACTCTAGGCATGTAGTTGCATGTGTTACACAAAACTGAGAAACAGGGATGGGGATGAGGCAGCTTTCCAGATGTTGTTGGACTGCAACTCCCAGAAGCCCTGACACCATAACCAGTGGTGATCAGTGCTAGAAGTTTCAGTACAGCAACATCAAGAGGGCTGCATAAGTGCAACAGCTGCTGAAAAAAGAACAACATGTTCAGAAAAACAATGGAAACCCCAAGCAAAGATGGTTTGGTGTTCAGTAAACAGTGGTACATGGTGTGGGTATAAATTTGGTTTTTTAAAGTATGAGTCAAAATATGATGGTATCTACAATTTCTGGTGTCTTTCCTTTTCTGTTGATGTTGTGTGCCTCTAAATCATTTTTGTTTTATGGCACTCCTAAAGTGAACCTATCACAGGGTTTTCTTGGCAAGTTTCTTTAGACAGGAGTTGCCATCACTATCCCCTGAGGCTGAGAGTGTGTGACTTGCCCAAGGTCAGCCCGTGGCTTTTTATGCTCAAGCAAGGAATCAGACCATGATCTCCAGAGTCATTCTCTTCTCTGATCTGATCTTGGTTCTTATTGCAGTCAACAGTCCCCTTGCAAAAGGTCTGACTACAGCTCAGATTTTCAGAAGCAAGAATAATTGCTGAAAAATAAAACAACAGATATTCTTTCAGAATAATGAGGAAAAAGTGCTTGAGACCCTATTAAAGACAAAGAGGCAGCTGCTACACCACAAAAAGACTGCCTCAGGACTTGGAATCCTACTGTCCTCAACTCTTTTTTGTATAGTGTATTGACTATATGTTGAATCTGAATTATGAAAGCAGGGAGCAGCAGAAAACCTGGTGAAATATTCGATAGTGAAGCATTGAAGCCAGAAAAGAGAAAGCACTTTACAAACTAAACAATCTCCTCATGAGAGTCTAACTCAACAAAGCTGCAAAATGAGCCTTCATATGTTAACTCGTCATCACTAGTATATGTGCGAAGCCAGAGAGAGAAAGAGGGTATTCTTCTTTTCATTGACATGTAATAGCCAAGTGTTTTGCCAGCACCACAGGTCCACTTGAAGATTCTGCAGTTTTATTCAACAGCATGGGTAGGCAATGCATGATCATGCAGATGTTGTAGTTCCTGACATCTCCCACTATTGGTTATGAGGTCTATACCTGATCAGTGTTGCAGTCTATCTATATCTGGAAAGCCACACAAATTCCTCACCCTTGTTCTACTCCATGTTTCCACTATACTGATATAACTCACCTGGAGAAGTCCTTCTTGAATTATGAGAACCAGGATGACAAGCCCCAGCTGGAAAATATTACATTGGAGGAAAAATTCCAGGCTCAACTGACAACTCTGCTCTGGAACCACCTGCCTCAGAGGAGTAGAAATCAGAGACAAAAGGCCAAAACAGACTTGATGCCACCCTGGAGAAAGCCAGGTGGGGCAACTGCACAGCCTACCTACAGCCCAGGGATGTAGCCGGGGGGGGTGGGGGTGGTTCCGTGGGGTCCGGACCCCCCCCACACACACACCATTAGATACAACGAATGGTATGCACCGCTGTGCCCCAGCCCCATTGTAATGGTGGCACTTAGTCTGGACCCCCCAAAATCCTGACTACGTCCCTGTACAGCCCGACCATGGGAGAATGTGATAAGATCTTTCAGTGAGGATTAAACACACATATATACTGTCAGGGATAGTCGCATCCAAGTCCTGTGTGATAATCTTCATACACACACAACCTTGCCTTCCAAATTGGTGTTCTCTGTTTAACCATGTGTATGTGTAATAGACTTTAGGAACTGAAACTAGAAACAGTTGTATTTCCCTATATTGTTTGTGTAATCAAATGTCTGTACAGCAAGTTCCAATCATCTACAAACCCATTCTTAGCCAATATGTTCGCTCTGTTGGCCACTAACATCCTTCTTAATAAGTATCAGAGGGACAAGACTGATGGACATATAGATCTGAGGCATGTTTATAATCTGTGCAGTTATCTTAAATTTTTTTCTGGAGTAACTGACATGAGTTTAAGAAACCATTAAAGTGTGAAATCAATTTCTTTTGTCAAACAGATAGTTCAGCCTGTTTAAAACAAAACAAAGTACACTGTTGGTAGAAATTCCTTTATATGCATAACTAATGTATAGAGAAAACGAGGATGTATGGGAGGAATCTGGGCTACAGTTATTTCTTTTGACATATGTATTGGGACTTCATATGCATCTATCCTGGGAACACTCCTGATCATCCACGTGTAACTGGAGATTGTCTGGCTAGAGATCTTGGTGAAGTTTAACAAAGTTGAGGCCTAGATATGAATTTTAGTCATCCCTGACCTTGAAGATGAGTTTAATAGTAGAAACTTTTGAATTCTTGTTAGGTCCAGATCAAAATCAAGGGTATATGTCTAATTCAAACTAAGCCTATATATACCTAACCAAGGTGGCTTCTTTCAGATGTCCTTTGAAGTGCAATAGTGCTGCTGCCACAATCCAGAAATAATGTAGTTTGACTTTAACTGCCATGGCTCAGTGCTATGGAATCGTGTATTTGTTGTGGTACCACGTCTCTCTGACAGAGAAGGCTAAATAGCTCACAAAACTAGAAATCCCAGAATTCAATAGCACAGCCATGGGAGATAAAATGGTGTAAAACTGCATTAATTCTGCAGTGTAGATGCAGTTTAAGTAAGTTTCAAAGCAGTGTGAAGTGGGTTAGTCTTGAAGCTTTGAACTACCGTTTATATTCAACTATATGTCGATCTCATGTATAAGTGAAGGGCAGGTTTTGGGGCCAAAATTTTGGATTTTAATATGACTTGTAGATAGGTCAAGAGTAAACCTTAGGGGCATGTCACAAAGGATGTAAAGGATGACACAAAGGAAAAAGATGCCAAAGAACTTACAAAATTCCAGCTGACATAACTCATTGTGCTCACTCTTAAAACTGGATGAATGAGAGAAGTAGAGGGAGGTCAGTGCTTCCAGGAAATATTAGACTCTTACCTTTCACCAGAGGACAGTTTTTGTACAGTAGTTACACTGACCCATGGATAAGCTGACTCAGAGTTTTTGCATCAATTTTTTGATTAAAATTTCTAGACTTATACATGAGTATATACAGTACTTTAATAGGTAGGAGGGCAGTTGTCAAAGTTCCCATATGTGCTTCTTGATGTCTTCTGTCGTCATGAAGAAAGACTGCTCTGAAAGAAGGCCTACAGATTTGACAGCTATCCCAATATTCTCACCTAAAGAGCCTTTAACTTGCCCCCCCCCCCCCGTCTCCACCGACTTGCATATGGGAGAAATAAAGACTGCAACGGTTCCAAAAATTGTTATGGACCCTAAGAACCCATCAGACAGCATGTGTGTGGGGTGGATGCACCCCCCCCCCCATGTCAAACAAGTTATTCTTCAATAACTTACCAGGAGAGGGCAGCCTGGAGAGGTATCTGTTTTTATGCTTCCAATGGTGGCAGCCATTTTATTATCCATAGAATGATCCACAAAATTAAATAATATCATTACATAGCATAATTCCCAGGAACGTTTCTAATCCCCTTGCAAAGCAGTACAGGTCTTGATTTAAACAAAAATTTCAAACCTCATCCACTAACTGTTGGGAGAGGTTTGACATATCCACCACCTTGAACATACAAAGGAAAATTTTTAACTGGAACTTCGAATCATCCCTAATATTTTTTGTACAAATTAGAATCAAAATCACTATCTATATACCTAAATGTGGACCCATTTCCTAACAGGAACTAACAAGTTAAGATCAGTTATGTTATGAATTATGCTGGAAATAAGCCAGTGAAAAAAGGCAACTGAAATGACTGATTAAAATTTGAGTTTACAGTTTTGCTAGAATTAAATTATTAATATTTATTAATCCATGAATATGTCATAAGAATTAAGTTATCATTTAATTTAATAATTAATTTCATGATCCACAGTGCTATAAAGTCAACAAATTTAACACTAACAATTTGGTTCTTTATCAAAAGTATAATTCTCTTGAATATGCGAAAAAGTACTTCTTCCTTTTTAAAGGAAATTACAGGGTTTATGTCACACGATTCAAACTACTTATTCATGAATACTCACAGTGGGATGAACTGAGTTAAAGAGGTTCTGAAGATAGAAGTGTCAATAGCATAGGACTGGAGCAGACAGAAAGGGAAAAGCAGCTCCATTCTGGTTTTTCTGAAAGCGAATCAAAACCCCACCACCCACATTACCCACACTACCTGGATTGAAGGTGCGCCAAACATCCACAAACACCATGGTACGTACGTACAGTAATGTATGTGCAAGAATGTTCTGCATGCATATCTGTAATATGGGAAGAGGCACTTATTCCCATATGAATATAAATGGTAAAAATAATTGTTTGGTTCAAAATTTGTTGATTTCTAAAATTTGCTAATTTGTTTATAAATTCAGTGGAAAGAACTTGAATTGAACAAATTTAAATGTAAGAGAAAATAAAACATACAAATTTGCCCATCCTAGAACTTGAGTTCATTATATTCTTCATCAGAATTCTTTTCTTTAGGTGCCTCTCTCTTCAGAGATTACAGTAAACCAAGATCTTAGTCTTCTTGGTAGTGTCACTCCAATTATGTAATGTCCTCACTGGAATACTGATATGGCAGAAGCACGCTTGGGTTTTAATCAGAAAATAGAAATAATATATTTTCTCCAGTCCTTTGGAGAATATGTATGAAGGCTTTTTTCCCCTCCTGATGTAGTAAGGGTTTATTTTATTTCACTAGTGTGGTGCATTGGTATTTTACTGTGGTTGATTGTGTTATCTTTTGCACCAAGCCAATATGGGGGCCATTGACACTACTTTAACTGCTGTAGCTCCATCCCACAGAATCCTGGGATTTGTAGTTTTACAAGGTCTCTAGTCTTCTCTGTCAAAAAATGCTGGTGCCTCACAAAACAACAAATCCCAGAATTCTGCAGGATGGAACCATGCCAGTTAAAATATTGGCAAACTGCATTAATTCTACAGTGTAATAATAATAATTAATAATAATATTTTTAATTTATATACCGCTATTCCAAAGATTATAGCGGTGAACAGCAAGTAAGCTAATTAGCAAGTAAGCTAATTTGTCCCCAACAGTCTGGGTACTCATTTTAGCGACCTCGGAAGGATGCAAGCCTGAGTCGAGCTTGGGCCCTTTTGCTGGTCTTGAACTCGCAACCTTGTGGTTTTGAGTGAATGGCTGCAGTACAGGCATTTAACCACTGCGCCACCAGGATTCCTGGTGCTGCACCCTGATTTGATAAAGCAAAATATAGAAATAATTTAAACAAGCAAATCCTTACCTAAGATGGTAATCAAATTTATAACCCTCTTTTCATTCACTGCAGTAATAGTTATGATTGTATTGTACTTACTTTGGGCATTTATATTCATTCTTAGTTCATGGGTTTCAGGACCATGGATAGCAGAGGCCAGTTTGGGTGTGTGATGGAAATGCTTATCTATGGAGATTTCCATACTTTTACTTGAACAGACCCACAAATCCTTGCCCTAAAGGGGTCTGTCCTTTAAAAGAGATGGGACTAACTTGGTTTCTTGCACTCCTGGTTCTTGGAGAGGGAATGAGGCAGAGTGACAACTCAAACATCATGCAGACATGATTCATTGCACTTGAGGTTTCCAATAAGAACAGCTGCATCTGCCTCTTTGGAAATGATTTTCACAGCTCCCCTGTTCTCTCCTGCACATGTTTCCTATCATGCATTATGCACTGAAGTTAGTCAGTTCCACATTTTGCTAGTAAGGTGGCTTATATTGCTTCTGCAGCTGTTTCAATGTTCTCCTGGAGCTGCCATTCCATTTTCCTCTGGCTTGGCTAATATACCAGCAACTCACAGTCTGAAATGTATGTTTATATCCCAGTGAACAGAAGCTTATCCATCTCTTAACAAACAACAGGGGCATTGAAAAAGGAAATGCACACTATTTAATAGAACTTCCATTGAAATTGCCAGTTAGTTTGGTGTTATGAGGTACTAAAAGAACTTTATTAAGTCTGGCTGCCCTTCTGGAGAACAAAAATGTGAAAGATATGACTGAATTCTAAAACATTTATATAGATCTTGTAAAACCACAGAATCATAGAAATGTTGAGTTGAAAAGAACATCAAAGTAGTTCTTTTGCCTTCTGGAAATCTGTATTAAAAGTTCCCTGCCAGATGGCAGCCCAATCCATTTTTTTACATTTCTAATGAATGAGAGCCCACCATCTCCTAAAGTAGTTAATTCCACTTTCCAACAGTCTGTTACCATCAGTTTAGCTGAAACCCCTTTCTTGTCATTTGGATCATGGGATTCTAAATCCCTCACCAAGCCACAAACCTGGATGGAGCCATAGAAATAAAACAAACATCAAAGTGTCTTAACTGGGAAGTGCAGATAGAGTCAAAGAGAGATTAAGGATGCCCCACTCACTTTTGGCTCTGGATCTGGCCATGATGGTTGGTATCTTCCATGTCTGTGGAGTGGAGGAATTTTTCTGGGTGCTTAGCCTCAACTTTACAGAAGATAACAAAGTTCTCAAGCCTATCACTTAAAAAGCCTAACCTCCTTTAAAGTTAAGAGTAAAACAGGGTGTATTCATTGTCTCACTAACATGGGAGTCTCCAGCCACCACTGGGACTTTCTAGAGGATCCTATATGGATACAGGCATGTATACTTGATTTACAAGTTTATCGCACGGGCCCTGAAACGGGCTGGTTGCGTTACAAAATGGGGGCACACACGGAATGGGATGGGGCTAGGAACTGAATTTTACCACACAAGAGAATATTGCCACTGCCGCCGGGCATTCCAATCGCGTCCTATGTCCATTCCAGAGGGCACGATTTCTGAGAGTGCTTTGGAACAGTTCTCAGAAATCGCGCCCTCTGGAATGGACATATGATGTGATTGGAATGCAGCAGCGGCAGCGTTCCCTTGTACAGTAAAATGCAGTTCCTAGCCCCATCCTGTTCTGTGCACGCCCCAATTTTGTAACGCAACGGGCCCGTTTCAGGGCCCATGTGATAAACTTCTTTCTTTCAAACCTTCAGTCAATACATGGAGGTCCAGTGGACAGAGCCAGCAGAAACTGTCCCACTGTATTTGGGGTGGAGTCAACATACGTAACCCTGCTTCTTCTTCATGTAGAGAATGGTGACAGGAATTCTATCAGTAATGCTCTTAATTTTGTCGTTTCATGTTCTGCATGTTGAATTCTGAGACTTAAAAATGTGTTTGAAATCATAAGTTGACTTAGCTTTGTGTCTGAACATCAAGCCAGCTAATTCCATAGATGCCTTGTGTCCTATAGTGGGATAAAGGTGGGGTATGAATTAAATAAATAAACTAATAAATGAGGTCTCAAAGTTGAGAACCTACAGTTCTTGTAATTACCGTCATCATCTTTATTTATACCCCACTTCTCTACCTTTTTAAAAAACTCGACTTACATATGCCAGACAATGTGACTTAGGAACTTATCGCATTAACGAATAAGACGGCTTACCTGTTCTGACTTGAATTCAGGATCTGGGATGCCCCTGGATGTTATCATACCTAAATTGCTGCCAGGATGCTGCCGCTTGGATGCATTCTGGATCAAAGCCTCATTCAGCTGGCCAGTTTTTAAAGTCAGAAGTTCCCTGACTTCGAAAAAGTGCTGGCTAAGCGAGGCTTCGACCCAGGATGTATCCAGGTGGTAGCATCCCAGCTAGATTGGTGACGATTTAGGTATGCCAACACTGAGGGGCATCCCATATCCTTAATTCAAGCCAGAATGGGTAAACCAGATTATTTGTTAATACAAAAAACTCATTAGCCAGACTGAGTGGCTTCTTCTATTAAAGAGAGATGGGAATTCACATATATGAGAATGTGGCCAATATAAGACCATATGAGGAAGCCTGAGACAGGTTCTAAACTAGAAAGAGTAAGTCTCTAAGGCTGTTCTGGAATGAAGTCCACTAACTTGATTCACTGATCAAACAAATAAACAAATAGGGTTTAAAAAAAAACAATAAAAGCAGAGAAAAGGCAGCAGATGAAGATGAGTTTCTTCATGCAGACAAGCAAGCCAGAAGAAGCTGTGTGCTGCTTGCTGATGAATCCTCCAGTGGTGAGAATACATTATTTACATTACCATCAAATGCTGGTATAACAGATAGAGTTAATAAAATTTTATGTAACAATGCCTGTGCTGAAGTAGTGTAATGTATGTGAATGTATTGCAATGCTGATGTAGTACACTGTATTGGAAATGTATACTGAAATGTATGCAAATGTCACCTGAGATGTGTAATTAGTTTGAGAAATGAAATATAATCTGATGCCTTGATATTGTTTATGTGATATCACATACCACTGCAATGTATTAGAAATACCCTGTACATTATAAATATGTCAACTGTTCCTTATAAGATAATGTGCCCAAGACTACATAAACTCTAAACAAGCAATATCCCTGGAGTATTGGTAGTATTCCTTAATCTTTCTGATGTGGAGGACCAGCCATTTTTTGTGCCTATTGACTATAATTGTTTATTTCTTTCCATGGACCATCACATTAAGCAACACTACTCTTAGCAACTCTTGTTAGATACAGTTTGACAGATGTAAAGCAAAGATCTTGAAATAATTCAACAAAGAAATAGGGGTAGGAGAAAGCATGCCTGTTTCAGATTGTGTGTAGGAAAACAAATGAAGAAAACTACTTTTTCTGCATGCAGTCTCTTCTCCTTGTTATGCCAGACTCCTTTTCATAATCTACTAGTGGAGAAGATCACGGGCAGTATCTTAAATTCTATTTCATATATGCATTACACAGGCATCACTTTACCTGTCAAAGAGTTTACTTAAGCTTCAAATGGTTCATTCCCCGATGCTTAAACAGTCAATGCTGACCCTCTGCCTCAAGCATGCAGAAAAAGCCTGCAAATGATCAGAAAGCAGAATGTGCTTAAGCTATCCATAACTGAGGAGTTGTAGGATGATACTTTGGGACCCCTGTGCATCATTATGGATGGCTTCAGGATGTCATTATATCTATACTGCTTTAAAACATACCTTGCCAAACTCTGTAAGAAAATATATTCAGAGGTTTGTCATTAACTACTGGTAGAGGCAATAGCAGCAGCAGTAGCAGTTCCAGTGCAAAAAAAAAAAAATTGTAAATGTGTCCAAAATTTCCATCTGAAAAAGCCATTTCTTGAACCTACAGTGCAGAGGAACTTCATTTCTCTGAAGGGTTTTGCTAGAAACTGTCCAGTCATTTCTTGTTATGAGCTACAGCTGCCTTGTCTAGGCAGGCATTATCAATGAAGAACCACATTCCCCCTTGCAATCATTCTCAGTGCAGACAAGAAAACTGTGCTTAAGAGATATGTGATGGTGGTGATGGTGGTACGGAAATTCTGGTTTGCTTCACTTTTCCTTTTCTCAGTGATGGCCTTTGGAGTAGGTCATATTTTGGAATTCCTTTTGCTTCTGAACACATTTCATGAAAAGTCATTCCAAATTCAAACATGACGCCTTTGAAAACCTTCCTGTCAAGGTTAATAATGCCAGCCAAGTTATTCCTGGTTATCCCTTCAGTACTAGTACTAAGCCAATATCCTGTCATGGGGTTATCTCTCTGATAAAGCTTTAAAGGAATGTCCAGATGTTTGCATTTAAATAGCCATGTCTCAGAACAAAGCTGGTTACATTTCTGGAGCAAAAGATGTGATTCTCCTCTCTGAAATATTTGTCCCTCGAACTGTACCTGTCTTGTGTAAATAGGTTGGAAGTTTCCCTGATTATCATAAAAATAATTGTCAAATTGTAAATATCAGGGATTTAAGTCAGTGCATATTTTTGCAGTGGATGTTGTACCAGTCTCTGGACTACTGCAGCATAGTTCTCCCTGGCCCGGCACAGATGGGCAGGAAGGGATGGTGAGACACTGCCCCTTTCTGCCCCAAATTGTTGCCAGCGCAACTGCATAGGTGCGGCAACAATCCGCTCCAAAAAGGAGCTGCAAAAAGCAGCTCCTTTCTGCACCGCTGCCAAGGTGCCATTAGCGCCTTGGAGTGGTGCGGTGATGTCCCTTGTGTGCCCCCCATTTGGATGCAGCGCACAAGGTAAGATTATCTGGACCCATTTCAAACCGGCTTCAGAGCGGGATACGAAGTTGAGTCTGCCATGGTCGCCTTAGTTGATGGTCTCCGTCTGGGCATCGACAGGGGAAGTGTGACCTTTTTGGTGCTTTTGGACATCTCAGCGGCTTTCGATACCATTGACCACGGTATCTTTCTGGAACACCTGAGGGAATTGGGTATTGGGGGCACTGCGCTCCAGTGGTTCCGATCCTACCTCTCAGGCAGATTCCAGATGGTGGAGTTGGGGGACATTTGCTCCTCTAAGAGGGAACTGACATCTGGTGTCCTTCAGGGAGCTATTTTGTCCCCCATTTTGTTTAACATTTACATGAAACCGCTGGGAGAGATCATCTGGAGACATGGGGCGCGGTGTTATCAGTACGCTGATGACACCCAAATATGCTTCTCTGTGTCTCTGACTAATGCAGTGACTAAGGATGGTGTCTCTCCTCTAAATGCCTGTTTGGAGTCGGTAATGGGCTGGATGAGGGAAAACAAACTCAGTCTGAATCCAGAGAAGACGGAAGTACTTGTGATAGGTTCCCCAGGCCCGGGGAAGGAAGTTTATCCACCTGTCCTGAATGGCATCACACTTCCCCTGAAGGACGAATTTCACAGTTTAGGAGTACTTCTGGATTCGTCCCTGCAATTGACATCTCAAGTAGAAGCAACGGCCAGAAGTGCTTGCTATCAACTTCGGTTGATACGCCAACTGCGATCCTACCTGGGCCAAAGGGACCTTGAAACAATGGTACATGCTCTGGTAACCTCTTGTCTAGATTTCTGGAATGCGCTCTACATGGGGCTACCCTTGTATCAAGTCCGGAAGCTTCAGTTAGTACAAAATATGGCAGCCAGATTGGTCACCGGTGCATCTAGGTTTGACCATATAACACCTATCTTGAGAGTTCTTCATTGGCTTCCTATTCACTTCTGGGCACAGTACAAGGTGTTGGTTATCATCTATAAAGCCCTACATGGCTTGGGCCTGAGTTACTTGAGGGACTGCATCTCCCCGTATGATCTGCCCCGCACACTCAGAACATCTGGTAAGAACTTATTGTAAACACCATCCTCCAAATATGTTTCCTCATCCCAAAAGGCCTTTACTATAATGGCCCCGCGGATCTAGAATAGCCTACCTGAGAAGCTCCGTCTCATGACCCCCTTGGAAACATTTTAAAAGAAACTTAAAATGGTACTGTTTTGTCAAGCTTCCCCCCCCCCCCCCAAAGAATGAAGCCCAATATCCCTGCTGACAACGATATTCTGCCTTGCCCCTGGATGCTGGATGCTGGATGGATTTTTGTACTGTTGTATTGATGAGTGTTGATGTAATTTTTTAATGGTTTAATAAGTGTGTTATATGTATTGATTTTAATAGTCTAACCCCACTTCAATTCACTGGGAGAGGCAGGGAATCACAAATATATTATTATTATTATTATTATTATTATTATTATTATTATTATTATCAGCAGCAGCAGCAGCAGCAGCAGCACACGCAGTGTGTGGACGTGTGCACGTCCAAAATGGCTCTGGGAGAGCATGGAACATGCGGATTCCCCACTCTCCTGAGCCCTAATTCAGCCCCAAGCCGCCACAAAGTGGTGGTCTGTACTGGGCCCCTGTCTTGCTCAGCTAGTCTAAAATGTTCTAATGAACACCTGGCCTTCTAGGCTGACTGATTGGCTGTTGACTCTAATATAAACACTGGTAGAAAGATATGCCCCCAGCCCTGAGGGCAGGATGGAGGACAGCATAACAGGCTGTGAGGAAGAGTGAACTGGCTGAAGGGTTCCAGAGGTATGCCTAAAGGGATGCCATTGCTGTTCACCTGCCATCTAAGCCCATCACCTCACTACATCTAATGGCAGGGTTGGCTTTTCTGACTGCTGAGTAAATCAGAGCTACTCAAAGTGGTGTTCACCCGACTGGTGCTGGTCTCCAAGCCATCAGCTACTAGTCTGTAAAGAGTGTCCAGGAAAGAAACAAACAATAGTTAGCCAATCAACACAAATATAGAATGCTCCCTGGCATACCAGGTGTGTGTGGGGGGGGGGGGATTCTGGTCACCCAGGTCGAATAGCCTGAGAAGCATTGCCACATCATATAATCCATGTGCAACTGAGGATGAACCTGTAACTGAAGAATAAGCAATCAGTATAGGAGACATTTCCAAAGGCTCTCATGCTACTGCAGTAAAAAATATTCTGATTTTTAAACTTCTAAATCAGTATTAGATAATATGTCAGGGTTTGGGGACCCTTTTTACCAAATACATATGGACCTCAGTAGTCCACACATATCTCCTCCTATTCCCACGATCCCACAACAGTGGTAAAAAAAGAATATTGTATCATGGTCATTTTCAGTTCTACATTGGTAGGCACAGGCAAGGTTATGTTAAACTGAGTTGGATCAATATGATTTGATTTGGACCTTGCTCAGATTAGTCAGAATCAAACGAATTCAGTTCAGGATTTGGAATTCATCTGAATTAACTACACAACTCTAGTCCCATAACCAGCAATTTGTTGGAAGGGAAAAAAGGACTATTGCTGAATGCTAAATTTATATCAAGGGTGCTGCTTTAATAAGGAGATATAAAAGTTGTCTAATTTACATCTCAAATGAAACTCATCTGGACATGTGTATGCAGTATATTTTTTCTTCCTCCATAGAAATTCATATATATCTGTGTGCATTTTTCTAAATGTAAGCACTTTGGCACCATGTTCCATGTTTAAATCCAATACCAATGCTATGTAGAGTACACCCAATGAAATGATTTAAATTTGCCAATCATAACTAACCTAAAGCACTTTTTTCCCAGTGGGTCTCCTCTAGTTGGGATTAATGTTGGACTCAGCCTAACTTTCTCTCATTGATTAAAGTATATTTGTGCATATTTTCTAAAGTTGCTCCTTTTTACAAATCATTTTCCAATGTACCCATTTACCAAATACATTTTTTTACAATTCAGGTCAGATCTCATGCTTGAATACATACATTTCTTCAGTTATAAATGACATTCAGGTCCACATTTGAGTCTGGGAGTATGAATTCCCACAAGATCTGTATTAGCAGAGCAGCTAAAACATTTTAATTTAGCTGCTGCACTAATGATTAACAATTGACTAATCATCTGTCTTTTAACCTGATTAATTACATCCAAACATGTGAAAATATGACCACAACCTCAATAAGGCTGCTTTTTTTCCAATAACAAAAGAAATTTAATAAAGCTTACAAATTAAGAAACCAAAGGGTTTTTTTCTTACTGCTATATAAAAAAAGCCACTTTCTATCATTATAATCCTTCCAATTTATAACACACCAGATCTTAAATATAGTAGCTTGGTAAGACATAAGCAAGTATTGTTGTTGTTTGTTGTTAGCCGCTTGTGAGTCATCCTTGACTTATGGAAACTCCATGAATGAGACCTCTCCAAGACGCGTTGTCCTTCACTGCTACCACTGTAGAATCATGTCCATGTCCTCTCTGATTGAGTCTCTCTGTCTGGTGTGTAGCCTATGGCCCTGTGCAGACTGGCCATTAAGACATGCCCCGACTCTGCCCTCAGGGTGCCATGATGCCATGCGCCACTCCATATGGTGCTGCGTCTGCATGACACAGTGCTGAAGGAGTGCCTTAAAGCCCTGACTATTGTGCCCTTTCCAGGGCACAAAAAGGAGCCACTTTTTGCAGCTCCTTTTTGCACCCTGGAAAGACCAAATCAGCAGCACAGCATGCGGTTGCCATGGCCCCAATCTGGCTTTAAAAGGGGCAGCTATTGCCTTCTAACTTTCCTAGCATTATTGTCTTTTTTAATGAGCATTATTGTCTTTTCTTATTTCTTGTTTCATTCTGATTTTGTTTGATCTAAAGTATGGAACATCTTTGATTATTTTGATTTTGTCATTGTATAGGTTGAATTTATATAGATCCTCCGTGGTCATTATTTTTGTTTTCTTTATGTTCAAGAACAAGCCTGCTTTTGCACTTTCTTGTTAAGGAAAATGCAACATGGGACATACAGTAGAAGAAATAAAACATGTATGTGAAAGTCACAGTGACTAAGCAAGAGCAATTAAGAAGCTACACAGGTGAAAAAGCTAATGTAATTTAGAAGGCTTGAATGCCAAGGACAGAATTATAGAATGTACAATTGGAAACACCTGAGATTCATTAAGTGTACAAGGTGAAATGATGAAATTCTTAAGTATGGATTGAACTATGTGAACCAATCAAAATGGATGTACACGCCCACTGGGTGGAAACTGACTAAGTGGGTGGTGATTAACAATGGCTATAATAATTGCTATGTTTGCCTATGTATTTTGCGGAGTAGTTTGGGTAGTTGTGAGATTGTAGAGATTGTGATTTGTGAGGGCATAGAGTATTTGTATATAGTAGAATAAAGTAGATCTTTTATATAAGACTACTGAGTTGTCTGGTGTCTTGAGTGAAGATACAAGAGCCAGCAGAATCCTGGAGAAGTTTGGAGACATCTCAGGAAGAAGAGTGAGAAGGCTTGGAGAGTTTGTCAGGGTCTTCAGCCTATTCTCTGAAACTCTGCTGCTTTGGAAGAAAAGCATTAACCACTGACCAAAGCTGGTCAGCACCGCTGCATAACAAGGTGGTGAGTTAGAGCCAGAGTTGAAGAGCTACAACTCCCATCATCCCTGACATTTCTTCCTTGACCTTCCTTAGTAATTGTTCCAAATCCATGAAGTTTTCTGCTAACAGTATGGTATCACCTGCATATCTTAGATTGTTGAAGTTCCTTCCTCCAATCTTTATTCCACCTCCTCCTGAGTCTACACCTGATCTGATAGCCGCCCCGATTGTTCTCAGAGGGGTGGGATAAAAATAAATTTTATTATTTTATTATATTATTATGATCTTGTGTGATATTTTCTGCATACAAGTTGAACAAGTAGGGTGATAATCTGTAGCCTTGCCTGACCCCCTTGTCAATTGGGTGACCAAGATTTATTATTTAAATAAATGAACTGTCTTCATCCTCATATTTGCATACTTGCTTAGGTCCTATCAGGCTATTTAGGTTCTAGTGTGTAATAAATTCAGCTCCACTTGTATCTTGCTATTCATCCAATCAGGTCATGGCAAATGCACATGGCTGTTTCCCTCAACAAATCAGTGAGATATGTCAAGAGAGTGACTTAGTGATTTAAGTGATTTTACTTAAAGTTTGTAGTAATTGGAGTAAACATACAGAGTTGGAGACTTGGTAAGTTCTTTCCAGTATTGTAATATAGGTTGATTTTACACTCTGAATTTAATTATCTTACATAGTCCTTCCTCTTTAAACGGTAGTGTGACTTTTCACTTACCTTGAACTATGACAAGACTGTCTTTCTGCATTTATAGCCACTTCTGTTCATTTTACTGAATTAGGCCTTGGACATCTGCCTGAAAGTCCTGATGTAATGATGCCACTGCTTTTTAAACCTCCAGTACATATGTGCCCATTGGGTGGTCTTGGGCAAATTGCTTGCAGCCTTTCATCTGTGACTCTCAATCTGTGACACAGAAATAGTAATGTTCACTTATTCATAGGGTTCTTGTGAAGACAAATGTCTGTAGGGTTATAGAGCTGTTTGTACACTAAAAGAATTATATAGGTGTTCACAGTCAAGCTGTGATGTTGGATATAAATACAGCACTTCCAAGTGTTTGGAAAGCATGCTGCCCTGTGAGCATGTACAACAATGACAATGTGTTGTTCTCAAAGATCTTAGTGGGAAACCTTGCATGTGAGTCATCTGTTCATTTAGTTCATGATCAATACTTTGGACTTAACTATGCCAGTTCTTTAAAATAACAGCTGTAGCTTGAATTAGGTGGGCAGTATGAAAACAAGGCTAGTATTGACTTACAGTACTAATAATAGCACACCAGAGAAGAAAAACAGCCTGTTGAAAAGGAACTAAATGACAGAGGCTCTATAACATTTTTTTAAAAATGAGACCATTTGAAGATGCTCTTTTCTGATTTCCCAGAACTTCAAAAGGAAGGGATAAATCCATTTGTTAACCCCAACTTAAGTTGACCCACTCACTCAGTGGAACTTACACAAATTTTAACAGGTCTCAATCACTCAGTGGGTCTGTTCTATTTTTAAAAAAGTAAATTATTACAGCCATATAACAAGAGTTCAAATGCAGGATCCATATACATATGTTAAAAGATAGCTCTTTACTTACATAATTTATATGAATAGAATTCAGAGACCCTGCCTCTGAGTGTGCAAAAGCTTATGCCACAACATCTTTCACACAGTCTCAAAAGTGCTACAATATCCTATTGCATACCAATATTCCACACTAACACAGATATGTGTCTGAATTTCACATGTGGCAGTTTGCCATCTGTCCTGCCCCTCCTAGAAAAAAAAATTGACCACAAGATAACAGCAAAAGAATAATTTTCATTGTGCCACCAATGCAATGGTATGGTATACAGAAGAGTGAAGGGTGAAGACTGCCCTCTCTCAACCCTATCACACACTGATATCATAGCCTGAATTTCAGCTAACCATTTCCAAATTTATTTCAGACTATAGATATGTCTACACACGCTGAAAAAATTGCAGGATCAACTCAGAGTATTCTGCTCCAGACCTGCCCCAGATCTACTATGTGAGCAACACCTGCACTAGATGGTTGGCCAGGCTGACTGTGCATTGGCACCAGTTTCTTTTCATTCTCAAGGCTACTACCATTGCCACTGCCTCGCTGGCTACAAAAATAGCTCACTGGCAGAAGAGCCTTGCCAGCAGCATCACTTTGGGGAGGAGGGGGTCAGAACCAAGTGCTCAGCTATTTGATCAGTGAGGAGAGGGTAGAGTGACTCCATCCTCACTGATCTCATGGCTGGACATTCCATTCTCATGCTGGGCAAGTGATGTGTCAACAGCAAGACTTTGTCAAGAGGGTGCTTGCCCAGGAAGATGATGGCAGCAGAGGATTCAGAACACCAGAGAGGAAGACTTTTTCCCTTCCCTACCAGTGGCTGAGCTCAGCTGGGGAATGAATGGCAGACAGCACTGGCCCTTCAAGGATGGCAATGCTGGCCACCCACCCAAATCCAGACCAACCTCTGCTGTCCACATTCAGGAATCTCTGGATTTCCCTGGAAAAATCAAGAGTAACCTGGGAAATCTAGAATAATCTGCAAGCTTTCTGAAGACAAATTAAGGTTCAGGAAAAGTGGATTTGCTATGAAACAGAACATGCATTGTGTAAACAGATCAAAGTGGATACATGGGACAGGGGTGAGTCTGGGATTTTTGCCATTTAGACCAGCCCTAAGTCAGTTTAATAACTCTCTGTGCAGACCCAGAATGGTAAATCATGGATGCATTTATTTTGTTTGGGGTGTGTGTGTGTGTGTGTGTGTGTGTGTGTGTGTTGTGAGCTGTGCCTCCTGTACTGTATTTATTTGCTTTCTCTTTGTTTGTCTTGGTTTGGCATCCCTGGATGAAAAGAGAAGGTAGATGCTATCTAAACTTTACTAAAGGTAGTAGCTATAAAATGAGCAGAGACAAAATTTAAAGAAACATCCAGGCTGTTAGCTGAGCAACATCTGCCAGCAGCACCAGGAGACTTTGCACGTGAAACCCAAAAGAGAAAAGATTCCTCATAAATGCAGTTAATTAACTTAGGAAAATAAAAAAGAAGATTTTTTTTATTGTTGCTACTGCTTCATGTTTCTGCGGCTGAAAGGGTCTGCGGGTAACATTCTACCCGCTATGTCTCTGGAGGAAAGAAACTGGCACACTGTTAAATATTGCTATTAAACTGTTTTCTTGGGAGTGGTTTTTGATTTGCATGGAGTAGATTAAAAGTCTGTTGCTAATCCCACCAGATTTCCCATGGAGTATAATTATACATGAAAGAGAATAAGAAATGTGGCCAACAATTACTTTAATTAGACTGTGGTTATTAAAGCTGCCAGTGTGCCTAACCCCACCAAGTCCTCAGAAAGAAGACTTGGGTAATGGAGTTGTTGATAAATGTTTATACTGCAAAGGAATTAATTATCTATGTAAATAAATAATGGTCTGGAGGAGCCTCAGACAGCAAAGAGGCCCAGGCCCTTTGTAACCACTTAAAAAAATGGTTGCCTAAGACTTGAGTCTGTTTCTACAGACTCTCAAGTTCCTTCTGATTTTTTGGTCCTTGTGGCACTCTATATTTGTTTGCTTTTTCTTACCAAAGAACAGATATTGTCCCCTCCTAAATATTTCATTATTTATGCTATAGGTAAATGACATTATTTATGTTATAAGCGCCCTGCCCCAAGGAGTTTACAATCTCATTTTAGGCAGAGCAGAGATAGAGGCAAGAGGCAACAAGACATATTATGGCAGCAAAAAGGAAGAATGGAAGAAATGCAATCTCACATGTTTAGGGTCAGATTATGTTTCATTTCTGATAGGATGAAATGTTAATACTATGCTGTAGTCTCAGCCTGATCCAAGAATATTAAACAGTACAATCGGTCCTCCATAGCCACCAATTTTTTATCCATGGAATCAAACATCCATGGCTTCAATTTTTTTTTAAAAAAAAGTATAAATTTCCAAAAGCAAACCTTGATTTTTCATTTTATATAAGGGACATTTTGCTATGTCACTGTCTTTAATGGGACTTGGACAGCCACAGATTTTGGTATCCACAGGGGTCTTGAAACCTAACCCCAGTGGATACCAAGGGCCAACTGTATACAGAAAACAAAACTTCCTGAATTCTCTAGGGATGCATCTATACTAGAAATAATGTGGTTTGATGCTATTTTAACTATCATGGCTCCACCCTACAGAATCCTGGGAATTGTAGTTTTGTGAGGCACCAGTACTCTTTGGTAGAGATGGCAGAAGACCTTGTAAAATTTCAAATCCAGGATTCCATAGTATGGAGCTACAGCACTTAAAGCTGTGTCAAACTGCATTATTTTTATGGTGTACATACACCCTAGATCAGGAGCCCCTTTACACTATATCATTCTTTAATGCTATTATTGCATTTTAACTGTCATGGTTCCATCCTATGGAATCCTTGGGTTTTTAGTTTGGTGAGACACTAGATCTCTCTGGCTGAGAATTCTGAATACCCCTTCTTTAATTGTAAAACCCAAGATTACGTCAGATGTTTCCATGACGGTTCAAGTAGAAGGTAGCACTATAATTGTATAGCGTGAATGAGCCCTTGGCCTTCATGGATGAAAAAATGGTTCCATTTGCATTTCAACAATTTCAATCTACACTTTTCAAACTTAAACCTGACAAAGTATGCCACTGGATCTTGTAAGCCAAACTTTAAAAAAATAATAATATAGAAAATGCATACACTAAAAGAGTGTGTTCTACTTGAAAAATATGCACAAAAGCACAGGAAAATTGCACACACAAAAATTGTATATTTTGAGAATGCAGAAGAGAATTTGTGTGTTTTTCCCCTGCAGACTAAAAACTAAATAATTCAAAACCAGATGAGGGAAGATGATGGCAGCCAGTCAGGAGTGTAACAAGGAGCTTTTTCTGTGCATACCTATTGCCAGTCAATGGTTATTTGGGTTAGGAGGTGGTATACTGCTGCATAAGACAATTCCAATCTAACTTTGCAAACACAACTATCTTCTCAAAGCCAGTTCCATTGATGGAATCCATGTGGAACCTATGTGGAGATTTAGACCAGACAATTCTTTGTCTGGTCTTAATTTCACACCATTAAGCTTGATTGTATGAGCACAGTCTCTAGTACTATGAGAGAAGAATTAAAACAAATCTGACTATCTACATTCTCCTTCTTCCTGTTGTTGTGTGCCCTCAAGGAATTTCCAACTTTGCTCCCCTTAAGGTGAACCTATCACCACAGACTTTTCTTGGCAATATTTGTTCAGAATGGTTTTGCTATTATCTTTTTCTGAAGCTGGGTGTGACTTGCCTAAGGTCACCCCCTGGGCTTCCATGTCCAAGCAGGGATTGGAACCTAGTTCAAGTTGTAGTCCAACACTCAAACCACTACATCACACTGGCTCTCACCTTCTCCATACAAGGCATAATTTTATACATCATTGTCTTATTTTTTTTTTTTAATTTAGAAATTACTGTAATCTATCTAGACAGCAGTAAGGTCATCTGGGGATTCATACATTACTCATATGCGTTTATCAGATTTTGATACCCCTTAGTTCAATATGCTTTCCCATGGAACATGCTTTCAGCTCCATTCCAACCAGTGGTATTACAGGCCAAAGGCTAGTGATCACTTTTGATATGCAAGATGGCATCTTGAACATACGAACCAAAACAAACTCTCTGCACATATATATTTCTACAGCAGTCCCCTACAGTGAATGTGTCTGAGGCATATCCATTGCAGAATATTCCACTGACCCCATTCACTCTTCCTCACAAGGAAGTATTGTGCATCAAGGTCCAGAAACCATCTGTTCCTGTTACTGACCACAGCTTACTATTCTCCTCTTTGTTCTCCAACAGGTGTAGGGGGCAAGGCTTTCATCCATACCTAGTCAATATCAAATCCTATATGGACCATGAAGGAAGCCCACAACATGACCAGCAATAGTGAGCAGTTCATTTCCAGCTGATCCTCTGTGGAATTACCATCCTTGTGTCTGAAGGTTTCTACAGCCCTTGAAAGCCCTGTGGGGAACAGTGGCATGTCAGTGCTGCAACATCCCTATATCATCACTAAATTGGTCTGGTACTCGTAATTTTAACATGGATCTGTGTCCATTATGTCCCTCCATTTTGTGGTATTTCTCACTCCTGGGCTAGTGCACAATAGGACAGATGTCGAGCGGTATATCTCAGAGTAACTGGATAATCCTATTATTCGGGTAGTGTCAGTGGTTTAGATGTTAAATCTGTTCATCTCCCACCACAATAAACTGGGATATTCATCACATGTTGCCCTACACTCAGCTAAATTTAATACTGTTTTCAAAAATTAACCTACTGTTTTAATGTGAGCAATTTGGTAGTTTGAAGATAAAAATATTGCACTAAGATCAGCTGGGCTGTCGACAGGCATGTCTCCTTTTTGCATTGAGTTTCATTTCATCCTTGCAGTTTCCCCTCAATACTGTCAATTTTCAGAGCCTGCATTTAAAACTTATGAGTTAATATTACAAAGCATTATGAAAGATTGAAGGGCAGCAGTAACAATATCATTTTGAATGCCACTCTCAATTATTTTACCATTTATTGCAAGGGAATATGTTTCATGCCAGTTTCTTTTCATATCTTCCTCAGATTTTCAATGTCCCCTTGCTTTGAAGATTTCTAGGCCCAGGTATCCATCTGCTTCCATCCAAAGATTAATAAGTGGCCTAAATGATCTGGGCTGAGACTCTCCCAATGAATGCCTTCTTCCATACAAAAAAAAACTTCCCTTCTCTACTAACTATGGTATGATCAAATCCAGACATTGTTCTAAGGTGCAACAGAACACATTGTTATGCTAAGCCGAAATCTTCTGAATTTTGGTGTTTGTGCTTTCCCTGTGGCCCCAAACAGACACTGTACTCTAGGCAACCATAATCTCTGAGACAAGTGATCATATCCACCCTACCCCATATGCACATCAAACAGAATAGTTTGTGAGTTACAAATGAGAAACTTTAACACCTCTGAAGTCAGGAAGACAGGCAATTAGAATCAAAGAATCATAGAATCGTAGAGTGGGAAGAGACCACAAGGGCCATCCAGTCCAACCCCCTGCCATGCAGGAAATCACAATCAAAGCATCCCCGACAGATGGCCATTCAGCCTCTGCTTGAAGACCTCCAAGGAAGGAGACTCCACTACTTCCACTGTCGAACAGCCCTTACTGTCAAGAAGTTCCTCCTAATGTTGAGGTGGAATCTCTTTTCCTGCAGTTTGCATCCATTGTTCTGTGTTCTAGTCTCTGGAGCAGCAGAAAACAAGCTTGCTCCTTCCTCAATATGACATCCCTTCAAATATTTGAACAGGGCTATCATATCACCTCTTAACCTTCTCTTCTCCAGGCTAAACATCCCCAGCTCCCTAAGTGGTTCCTCGTAAGGCATGGTTTCCAGACCTTTCACCATTTTAGTTACTCTCCTTTGGACACACTCCAGTTTCTCAATGTCCTTTTTTAATTGTGGTGCCCAGAACTGGACACAATATTCCAGGTGGGGCCTGGCCAGAGCAGAATATAGTGGCACTATGACTTCCCTTGATCTAGACACTATACTTCTATTGATGCAGCCTAAAATCGCATTGGCCTTGTTAGCTGTCATGTCGCATTGTTGACTCATGTTCAACTTATGGTCTACTTGGACTCCTAGATCCCTTTCACACATAGTTTCATTCATTCCTATATCTGTGCTTTTCGTTTTTCCGCCCTAAGTGCAGTACCTTACATTTCTCCGTGTTGAATTTCATTTTGTTAGCTATGGCCCAGTTTTCTAGTCTGTTCAGGTCATTTTGAATCTTGATCCTGTCCTCTGGGGTATTAGCTATTCCCCCTAATTTGGTGTCATCTGCAAATTTGATAAATATGCCCCCAATTTTGTCCTCCAAATAATTGATAAAGATGTTGAATAGCACTGGGCCCAGGACAGAGCCCTGTGGGACCCCACTGGTCACTTGTCTCCAGGATGAAAAGTAGCCATTGTTGAGCACCCTTTGGGTTCGGCTGGTCAACCAATTACAAATCCATGTAACAGTTGCCTTGTATGGCCCACATTTTACAAGCTTGTTTGCAAGAATATCATGGGGAACTTTGTCAAAGGCCTTACTGAAATCAAGATATACTATATCCACAGCATTCCCTTCATCTAACAAGCTGGTAATTTTATCAAAAAAAAGAGATCAGTTTGTCTGGCATGACTTGTTTCTCTGAAACCCATGTTGACTTTTTGTGATTATGGCATTGCTTTATAGATGTTCACAGACTCTTTGTTTAATTATCTGCTCTAGAATCTTTCCTGGTACCGATGTCAGACTAACTGGACGATAATTGTTGGGATCCTCTTTTTTCCCTTTTTTGAAGATGGGGACGTTTGCCCTCCTCCAGTCTGCTGGCACTTCTCCTGTTCTCCAGGACTTCTCAATTGAGGCAGGATGTTTTGCCGGACAAGCCCGATAAGGCTGATTTATAACTTCATTCTCACCGTGGACATTGCCAGACCAAGCAAAACTTTACAATACAGATTTGATTTCCTTTGATGTAGGACAAACACCTTTGCCTTCAGGCTTGTTTTTGCCTATAAAAGATCCCCAAAATCCTTTGTTAATAGGCTAGTTAGAAGGCACAGGGACGCTCTGTCACTGTGAACTCTGACCGGTCCCAGTACGTCCATTCCCAACTCCACTCACCCAAACAGCGGTATCCCACACCATCCCCCCCCCAACACACAACTGGATCTGGAGACAAGCCTCGTCTTGTGAAAATATCACCATTAGTTAAGCCTCCAACGATGCCAAGCTAACTCCTGATTTCCTTAGTCCTGGCATATATGTGTGAGTGAGCATTTGTTTGGTGTGTGGTTTCCCCCCTTAATAAAGAAATATTTAATTGAGAGAATTCTGCCTTTGCAATACTCCTTTGATCTCTTTTATCTCAGTATACAGATGGGAAACTTCCCCATAAGGGTTGCTTGTAGCACAACCTATTAATTAATTGAGCTAATTAAAATTCCCCTAGAGACACTCATTGCTACTGCATTTACTCAGTAAAACAAAAGGTGCAGTAGGAAATAGTTTTTTCTTCAGTTGTCACTATGGGCTTTCATAAGGGACATGGTTATTTCTTAGAACAACATAATAAAAAATTAAAATGGTTACTATTATCTTTGATTCTTCACAACATTAATTCATTCATTCGTTGCACTTATATTTTGTCATTCTCAAAAAATGGGATCCAAGGCAGTTTACAGTTTTAAAAAGATCCAAATAAAACATCCGTTTTCAAAAGTTAAAAGAGAATTAACATCTTCATTTTTTTAAAAAAATGATTAAAATAACTAAAATAGTTGAAACACCATTAAAATATGGTTTCTATTATGTTGTTGTTGTATGCCTTCAAGTTGTTTCCAACTTATGCTGACCTGATCATGTGGTTTTCTGAGGATGAGAGTGTGTGACTCACCAAAGTCATCCAATGAACTTCCAAGGCTGAGTTGTCTCCATGGTCATAGTCTGAGGTGCAAACCACTACACCACACTGGCTATACATACAGCACATCACTTCACACACTGTAACTACATAACTAAAATTTAAAAACCTGGCTAAATAAAAACATCTTCACATGCCAGTGGAAAGACAGAAGAGAGAGTGGCAACCAGACGTCCCATGGAAGGGAGTTCCACAGTCTGTGAGCAAGAGAAGGCTCTCTCCCACGTTCTCACAAACCATGTGAGGGAAGTGGGACTGCAATTTAAATTAATTTAAAACCTTACATTAATTTAAAGCCTTAAATTAATAGTGAGTTACTTGGGCTAACTACTGAATTGCCCTGTTGGTGGCCAAGGATTATACAGGCATGACAGTGCAGCAAGCTGCTTTGGATCCAGCAGAATTGCTACAGGCAACATTAGCTGCATCCAGCACTTTTTTTGTGTCTTGATCAGAGTTCCCTGACACAGAAAGTCCTGCTCTTCATCACCAGATTTTGTAATAACTTAAACCAGTACATTTTAAAAATAATTATAATTGAACCCACACTTCCATTATACCTCAGTGTCAGTGCGTATGAATATTCACTCTATGTGTTGATTACCTGTCTCTTACTATCTTGAGTGTACCACCCTGAACTCACAGTGGGTTCTCATTCCTTCAGTTTTACAGAGAATTGCTTTTGTCAAGAAAGACAATCTTTTTCTTTCCTTCCTCTCATATTTCCCTGTCCTTCTTCCTTCTTGACAGTCTCTTCATTTCTTGACTTATTCTATTTTTCCTTTCTCTCTTTCTCCTGCACCCCAGTTTCTGCAGTTAGCAAAAACTTAGGCACAACTCAGAGGATTGGGGATCTTGTGGTAGCAGGATATCTCCGTCAGTCTGACCCTATACATTATATTGTCCTAAATCCTGTGGCTAGTCCTCACTAAATTAGAAACATTGGATCAATGCAATGTACCTATGTGTTGAATGGTCATTTAACAATTGATTGGATAGCTCTACTCTAGTTTGGACTAACCAACAGGATGCTAGCCATTGTGTGGCTGTACACAACAGACATACTGAAGTCTCTTTGGTACTGGCCCTCTAGTTGCTTGAGCAGTAAGGGGGAAAACATAGAATAAAGATGGATCAAATCATTGGATGAACCATTGGTCTGAGTGTCTGGTATTGGCTAGGAAGACCTCTGGGTGATTATTGTGAAATTCTATACAGAAGGAAAAGACAATATGTGGGCCTTCAAATGTTTTTGGACTGCACCTCTTATTATCTTTCACCACTGATTGTAGCATCTGAGGGTAAGGGGAGTGGCAGTCCAATAACTTTTTATATGTATCCTATAGAAATGTACTGTGTTGATTTATTCTTTCTGACAAGGGAGAATGAATTGTTCATAATTTTCTCCCCACTACCAGATCGAAATAGTAAAAGAGTTCCCCAGCACCCATGTATGGAGGCAAAAGCTGGACAGTGAAGAAAGCAGACAAGAAGAAAATCAATTCATATGAGATGCAGTGCTGGAGGAGAATGCTAAGAATGCTACCACAGACCGTCAAACAATTGGGTTCTTGAAACCTGAAATCTCCCTGGAAGCCAAGATGATCAAACTGTCATACCTTGGTCACATCATAAGAAGGCATGACTAATTAGAAAAGGCAGTAATGCTAGGAAAGGTGAAGGGAAGGAGAAAGTGGGGAAGACTGCAATCTAGATGGATGCACCCAATAATGAAGGTCATGGGTATGCATTTACAGGACCCAAGCCGGGCAGAGAAGGACAGCAGGTCTTGGAGATGTCTCATCCACTGTGTTGCCATGACTCGGGGATTACTTGAAGACAGTTAGCAATAACTTACGTTTGCACAGACGCAAACATCTCTTTGCTGTGAGACAAAATATTAACTATCTCTGTCACATTCCATGCCTTTTGTTTCCTGACCTTTAGCTTGCTATTCAGTGACTCCCTGCTTGGCTCTGTATCCTTGGAAAACTTTTCATGCTCAGACCTTGGATTGCATTGATCATTCCTCCACTCTTCTGGATCATCTCTGTCTGAGTCTGTTCTGAACTGGTTTTTCATTTCTTATTCTCTTGAACCACTGATGCACTCTCCAGGTCACCCACCATCCTGAAATGGAACAAGAGAGTTGCTTTGCAATGCCTGAATCTCAGAATGCAAAGAAGCGTTGCATAATTAGTTTCAGTTCACTGCAAAAAGAAAGAAAGAAAGAAAGAGAAAAGAAAAGAAAAGAAAAGGAAGAAAGTATGGAAGGAAAAAACTTCCCTGCCTCTACTTGTTAATGCTGGGGCAAAGGGCCTTCAGCTCCCCAGAGGAATAGCCTCTCACCTCCTTCAACCTCCCTGTGGCTCAGACACAACATGGCCCTGTCCATGCTCAAAACAGTTTCCTCAAATATGGCTAGTGTAGATGGTTGAAAATTTTGTTTGATTCATTTTTTGCTATCAAAATTTGCAAATATTTCTTCATATATTGGAATGAAATGGGAAGAATGTCTGCTTAAAAATTTTGAACATGGGAGAAAGCAATGTGTTCATCTCAACTGGCTGGCAATTGTAATGTAGATCTATCATATATGATTCATAAGAGGTAGATCAGCAGGCATTGCAGCATAGCTCAAAGCAATGCAATTGGGCCTCTTTCCTTCTATGGAACAATTCAGGAATATTATCCACTTCTTTTATTAACATGGTAAATCAAAATGTTGTTCATGCGTCTGTGCAGAGAAGCTCCTCCCATAAAATATATCAACTATCTCTTATTTTCTGGGATCAACATGGCAATAAGTCCCTATAGAAAATGCCTTTAGGGTGAATTATTATAAGTGACTTCTTGCTACAGTTCATGAGCCCTTAAATCCAGATGCCTTTAAATTCAACCTGTCCTGCATTGGGATTTTGTACCTTATAGATAGAATACAGAAGAATCAGAATGAGCACCCAAATGGAAGATATTCCCTCATGTTATATTGTTGGATTCCTATAGTTTTATGCCTTAATTCAGTAAAAGACAAAGGTTATATTTGCTTTAGCTTCCTGCTTATTGCAAATATTCTTTCTTGCTAAAATTGTTATGTTTTAATTCAGTTCAATGACATTTTCTGAGCAATGTTCCCATCCATGTAAGCCTGGGTGATTAGCTGAGATGTTGAGCTGACCCCATGGACAGAGATTGCAAATTAATTCTGTTAATGCAAAGATAATGTTAAAACCCACCTTTAAAAAATCTGTTGAAGTCCTTTGTCAAATGGAGAGAAGGCTGGTTAGTTGTCACTGAAGAACTTTCAGATCTTTTCAAGTTTGGTCTGTAGATTTGGTATACACAACAACAACAACAACAACAACAACAAATATCTGCTTTTACACCTGTTTTGGAACTGATCCCCTTTTCATTCCTTCCTCTGCATGCCATGGCTGCAGGATGTAAAACTGCACATGAAATGCCAAATGGGAAAGATAACTGCAAGTAGGAAAAGAGGATTCATTCATTGGATAGAACTGCTTCTTGCTCAGCTGATTCCAGTATGTCCAGAGGGGGGTGACCAAAATGGTGAAAAGTCTGGAAACCATGCCCTGTGAGGAGAGACTTTGGGAGCTGGGTATGTTTAGTCTGGAGAAGAGAAGGTTAAGAGGTGATATGATGGCCCTGTTTAAATATTTGAAGGGATGTCACATTGAGGATGGAGCAAGCTTGTTTTCTGCTGCTCCGGAGACAAGGACATAGAACAATGGATGCAAGCTACAGGAAAGAGATTCCACCTAAACTTAGGAAGAACTTCCTGGCAATAAGAGTTGTTTGACAGTGGAACATGCTCCCTTGGAGTGTGATGGACTCCTCTTCTTTGGAGGTTTTCAAACAGGGACTGGATGGCCATCGATCAGAGATGCTTTGATTGTGTATTCATGCATGGAAAAGGATTAAACTGGATAGCCCTGTGTCCTCTTCTAACTCTATGATTCTATTTTTCTAGAAATGAGAATAAGAGCAGTAGGGGTAAATGGCAAGAATGTGTTTAAAATCCAGCTGAAAAGGTAATGTGGCAGTCCAGAGCCAAGAGAAAAATTATGTATTTTTTAATGGCTGCTATGCAAGCAGAAAAATTAATCCAGTTATTGCAGCAATTGTCCCATTCCTGTTCAGGTTTGCATCCCATGCAAAATCCAGCTGTCCTCTACCATCCAAATTTTTTGGATTTTTTTTTTTAAAAAGTGTTTACTAAGAAATGGGGCATGCACAATTGACAAATAAATGATCAATCAGTTGAACAAGTAAGATCCTATAAGTACCTAGGAGTGATTTTTCAGTCCTCAGGTTCTTGGAAAGCTCAGTCTATAAATGCCACAGCAAATGTGCAAAGAAGTATCAAATCACTTACATCCTTTTTTTTTTTCACTAAAGGAGGCCAGCACATCCCTTTAGCCATCCAGGGTTTTAATATGAAGGCCCTGGCACAGATGTTATATGGGGCACAGTGGTGTGCTTATACTAATTTTGTCTCAATGGAAACTATACAGACAAAATTTTTGGGATCCATCCTTGTACTTCCAAGGTGTGTGCCTAATGCAATCCTATATTTAGAAACAGGTCAAACGACAGTTGAAGCATGGGCATGGGTACTTAAGTTTAACTTTTGGCTCAGAATGTTGTTCACCCCAGTAGCATTAGCCCCTTTGATACTGTCTGATGGGTTTCTCTTCAGATGGAATAAGACTCTGAATGAGAAATTAGTTAAATTGGGTTTTTGCCAATTTTTGGCAATGGGCTATGAGAAAGCAAAACGGAAAATACATCAACAAATTATAGATAATGAGTTGCAACAACATGTAAAAGAAGCCACTGTATGCTCTGATTTCAGAGACAATGGCAATGCTTTTTTGTTAGCTAACCATTTGAGTCTTCTAACCCTTCCAAAACATAGGATAGCATTCACTTTAGCAAAGTTTAATGTTCAGCCTTATTAGAAGGGAGATACAATAATATTCCCTATGATCTACGCATATGCCTCTGTGGAACTGGTACAGTGGAGACTATAGGTCATACAGTGGTTCCTCGCCTTACGCGGGGATCCGTTCCGGATCCCTCCACGTAAGGCGATTTCCGCCTATGCTCAAGCCCCATTGGAAACAATGGGGCTCGTGCACGGTGGTGCAATTGAATGGGACGTGCCGCCCCTTCCGCCCTGCGCACGCCCCGCAGCTTGAGCGCTCAAGCCGCATATGGCATGCCCGCGTATGGCGCGGGCGCGCTATATATTCTTGTATTGTCCTTTTTATTATGGGTATTGCCATATTTTTATTCATCCAATTCTTAGTCATTTTCCTGGAAGAACTGGTGAATTATATGTCTCTTATTTGCTGGCAGGCCAGTGCCCAGTAATAACAACATGGGTGGCCAGTTTTTGCACAGCGGCAATGGTCTGTCAGCGTAAGATGGTTTCTTAAAAGTTCATATTTTTTAGTCTGTTAAAATTTTATATTGATTTTATACATTTATAATGATTTTATACTTTTAAATTTTATTTTTCTTTTTAATATAATTTTATAAGTGAAATTTTAACTATTATTTACTTTTACAATTTGATGGTTTATTGTGATGTTTGTTGATTGATGTTTGTGATGTTTGATCAGTTAATCATAATAAATCTATATTTAAATGTCCCAGATTTTTTTTCTTCTGCTTATACTTTCCTCCTTTGTTCTCAGCTGACTCCCACTTTGGGGAGTGGGGAGATGAAAAAAGAAGGAGGAATCCCACCCATCATCTCAGGCAAAAGCAAAGTGTAGCAGTCTTTCCTAGCCTGTGTGCTCTACCTCATTAACAGCTCTTGCCATCTTGATCACACTCTTACTGTTGTTTAGCAACATGGGACCCAGTTTTCATCTGTGAAACTCTGGGGGATATATAATACACAGGGTTGTCCGGCTAAGATTTTTGGAAGGTCAACCACCAGCTCTCAAGAAGTTGTTTTTTCCAACTCTTCTCCTTTCTGAGCTTGTACAGGAAGTCTCATGAGACACGATGTGGACACTCCCTTCCCTGCTTTGTTCCAAATGGCAGGATGGGCATGTACCTTCTGTCTCTCTCCTCCTTGATCTTCAGTGCATTAGTGTTGTCCAAGAGCATCACACATGCAATCACCTTTTTGCTAAGTCACAGAGCCCTAGGGCCAGCTGGGAATGATTTTTTTAAAACCTAAGTTTGAAAAGGAGCTCACATACAAAAATTAATCTTTCTTCTCTTCAGGTGCTTCATTACCCAAAGATTCATCACCTCACCTGGAGAAACACAGGAGCTCACCCTGAAGATTCAGCCAGTGTCCCGAGATGTGACAATACTTAGCATCATGGTTGAGGAAGAGGAGTAAGGCAGATTTTTTTAAAAAAAGACAAACCAGGAGGAAACATTGAGGAGTGTGGTAGAAGTCATGAAGTAAGGACAAACTAAAGAATACAGAGACATGTCAGAGCTCAGGCAAGGATTAACTATAATAGGAAGCACTCCTGTAAACAGGGCCAAATTATTGATGGCTCAAGTGGCTGTACCTGACCCAGACCCAACACTGGTTAGGAGATGAGTGTTAAAGAATAGAAGTATAACCTGTTCCTCTTCTTTCCTAGTAATCTCCTTTGTCCTTCATTGTTGGCTGGGAACTACTGAGCAAGTCCAATGATTGGGTAAGTGCAAAAGATTCCTTCAGCTTTCCAGCCAAATTCCAAAGACAGAAAAGTAAGCAGAAATAATAATACGCTCCCTAGTGAAGTGACAGAGAATCTCTGACAGAGAAACAGGGGAGACAGAGAGAGAGAGAGAAAAGAAATGTTAGTAGAAGCTGAAATGGTTGAGGAGAGTTTGTTTGTAGGCCCTTTCTGTGAGGAGTAAGAGGGTGTCTCTAGAAAAGCTGGATTTGTTTGTGTGTCTGTGTGAACAGGATGCATTGCTATCGCATGGTGTGTGAGCTGAATAGACTCCTGCTTAGAATGAGTAGACACTCCCACATTTTCCTATCTAAAATTATGACAAGTCATTTTCTAGTCTTGGTTTCCTGAATTTTCTGATTCAGTTTATTTCACCTTTCACTATTTATGGGACTGAAGACATGTGATCTCAAGCAAGTGCTTTTGTATGGCTTCTTAAACTGTTACCCTTCTCCTGATTTGTGAAGGGGTGGGTTGTAGACGTTCTCTGAACCTGCAGTGCTGTTTATGCTTTCTACTAGTCCTTCTTATTTCCAAAGAGACATGCATAGTCAGAATTTTTCTTCTATGCTGCTTTACACCTTTAAGTCTCAAAGGAGTAGAGTTCAGGTTCTCTCCGAACTTGACTGCTTTTATGTGTAACTCTGAAAATATACCCCTCCCAGCCCTGCAGGTATCCTGTTGTGTCCTTATTGCAATGGATGGCTATTTTTTCTTTATCATAATCAATATTTTTGTGTCATTGGAGTAATAAGGTGCATGGAATAATAATGATGATAAAAAGGTTGTTCGTATCATTGAAGCTGCAGGTTAATGTGAGATTTTTGTGCCACTGTGGTGTACTTTCTGTTTGATTTATTGCTTATTGATTTATTTATTTAATTTCCATTCTGCCTCTACAATCCTAGCTTATATATGCCTGCCAAAGGAGCCTGCATTTTGGAACTGTTCCAGGTCCCCAACCATCTTAATCTGGCCTTGCTTACAATCTTTCCTGTCCTGTTCAAGGATCCAATAGCCAATCTAGGTGGCCAGGGTAACCCTGTGCCTAAGGATACCGACTTGCCTTGGCCAATGCTGCAAAATGCAGCTCAGCATATGGGACTGCCCCACATGAATGCAAAAAGCTGTACATCTGAATCATAACAGTGTCTGCCCTGACATGACTGTATGATGCTCAGGGCCACCCCAAAAAATAAAGAAATGTCTTATTGAAATTTCAGTGGAAGTGGAAGATAAATTCAGCCCAGCTTGTCAAATAGCTGCAAACAGGCCTGATGCAGTTTGTGGGAAGTGGGTTGAAGAGCAGGCACATAGATAACAAGGTGTTATCCGAGTATTGTGATATACACAGAGACATACGTATCTCACAGAACATACTAGTTTAACTAATAAGCAAAACAGTTGGCTTCCACCCTACTCTGTTGTTTAAAATAAAACTAAACTTGTAACCAAGATGACAGTTTAGAACATTCCAAGACCCAGAAGGAATCCTGGATGTCTCTGTGGATGCCTGTTCCAACACAGGTAGCTACAGAAAAATAGCTGAGTTCAGCCCCATTAATCCCCCAGTCTTTGGCAACACAGAAATGGCTATGATGGGGGACTGTCCAGGTTACAAAGTGAGATTTTTGGGGAGAAGGATAATATTTGGAGATGTAGCTGCAGAGTTGTAGCTATGTGCTACAGATACATCTCCTTATGTACGATCTTGGCCATATAGACACGTGTGTGTGTGAGAGAGAGAGAGAGAGAGAGAGAGAGAGAGAACATGACATTTGCTGCTAGAATAGATGTATACAAGCTGGGCAGAGATGATATGCAGAAGAACCTGTGGAACAGCTAGACAATTCTGTGTCACGTTGCTCTTTTCCCTCATTTGGATGCAACATCATGCTTCAGTCAGCTAGATAGGAAGACAATGTGTACAGCCGGTTTTTCAGCACCAAGCTAGCTGTCTCTGTGGCTTTATCCTCTCCTCTACTGAGCAAGCTCATTATATATAACCCAGGCTGAAAAGTCCATTATAAACAAAGATTAAAATACATAAAATATACAAAAGAAAAAGGAAGGAAAACATATGACATTTCACATTTACCATCTCCCTGTTAACAACATCAAGCTAGCATAAAATAATGTGAGAGTCTTGCGCTTGGCTGCCTTCCTTCATTCTGCAACAACAATTGCAGCTTTTTTAGGATGGAAGTACAGGAGGTTGAGAAAGGCGATTTATGTCAGTAGGGGATGGAGTTCTTGCTCTGCACAGTGTACCTCTGGGAATAAATAGCAATATGACTGGATACTGCATCCTTCTTTCGACAAGTCCAAATATCTGGTGCTTTAATCACATTCTGCATTAAAAACAGACAGCCACAGCCATCTACACTTTCTTGGCTTGCAGCATGGCTCCCAGAACTTGATTACAACTGGCACTGCTCTTTGCTTCCCACTTAGAAACATAGAATTGTGATGCACAAGAACATAAGTGAGGTACTTGTCTGAAGATAGAACTAGTTGTTCTTACATTTGCATTACAAAAGACCCAATATCACTATCTCTCCTCAGTTTTCTTGGTTTCTTTCTTTTTCATGCTATTTCAGCCTTCCACAGCTCCTAGCTGTGTCACAACTCCAGTCATTCCTAGCTAGCATGGCCAATTGTAGTCTAACACATCTGGAGGACAACAAAGTTGGGGAAGGCAGCAGCAGCAGCATAGATAGGGATATAGAGAATTCTAGCATTGTCCCAGAAGCCAATAAAACATTGGCTTTGTTTGGTTTTGCCTGTTCAGTTTCCAAACACAGACTTTCGTTTATCTGCCCAGCTTCAAAGCCCCTGCAGTGCAGCTGCCAGGGAGAAAAACAACCTTCCCTGGATGGCTTTTAAAGGTGTGACACAGTGCCAGGGCACCATTCAAAGGTGCCCATGTGGCGAGATTGATGGCAATGTTTATGCGCTTCACTTTTAATCATTTCATAACTAATTAATATGGCCGTTTACACTGAGTGGAGGGAAAAGGATGATTATTAAAGGTTAATGTAATTGTTGTACATGCTGTGCTTTGAATTACCATAGAATCCCCCCCCCCAGCCATTTAATTGAATCTATAAGTAACAATGTAATTATATTTAATAATGTATGGGCCACTGTGTCCCCCCGTATGGGTGCTAACTGCCTAAAATGCCAGTTGCATAAATGAATTTTTTTTTAAAAAGAAACTTAAACATCTCCCTTTGTCTTCTTCATCCTCTTTTTCCTCCAGTAAGAGGTTGGGAATACATCAAAATCAGCCAACTGAAGTTAGCTGATGTCTTGACAAGTGAACAGTTGGAATGGAATGGAAAGGAAATCCACATTAATTGAGGGTTTTTACTGAATTTATCCAGTTTGTATTGTGCAAGACTAAACAAAAGAGAGAACCAGCATGGTATAGTGGTTAGAGCATTGGACTACAACTCTGGGGACCAGGATCCAAATTCTGGTTCGGACATGTAAACCCACTGGGTTACTTTGGGCAACTCTCTCAGCCTCAGGGGAAGGAAATGGCAAACCTCTTCTGAACAAATTTTGCCAATACACCCCACGATAGGATTGCCATAAGTCAGAAATGGTTGAAGTCACATCACTACCACAACAACATTAACAAAAGTGCATTTATATCAGTTTCTTACCATAAGGAGGAAAATTTAATTAGTAGATCCCCAGCCCCCTTTTAATCACATGAAGGTAAATCTGCATACAAAAAATAACCTATATTTGAAAAATGCACACTTAATATTTTTCAAGAGCCATCAACTATCCACTACGTTTATTTCAGAAGGAGGCAGCCCCTCCTTGAGTGGCCTGGATGGCATAGGTGTGCTGTCAGATAAGGACAATGAAGTCAGACAGCAATGCAACATCACAAGAACACTCAAAATCTTTCATCAAAGACTGGGTGTTAGCCTATGTTGCTGCAGTTACTGCCCACGCTCCTTCCTCTCTCGTTGTACTTATTGGTGCAAATTTGGATAGAAAATGCACAGATAGAGGGGGTTTAGAGTCCTTGTTGGCATCAAGACCAAATGTTGAGCTATCCCATAGTACAAAGTAAAGGCAAAGGTAGTCCCTTGACATGAATGTCTAGTCATAAACAACAGCAGGTGGCGGTGCTGATCTCTGTTCCTAAGCCGAAGAGCCAGTGTTATCCAAAGATGAATCCTATGGTCATGTGGCCAGCATGACTGCACCGAATGCTGTTACCTTCACACCAAAGTGGTGCCTATTTATCTATTTGCATTTGCATGCTTAAAAACTGCTGGGTTGGAAGACGCTGGGACTAGTGACAGGAACTCACCCCATCATGCAGCACTCAGGCCTTGAATTGCCAACCTTCCAATCTTCTGATCATCAGAATTGGTGTCTAAACCATTAAGTCACCGTAGCAAAAAGGTGTCAAACAAAGTCTATGTAAATTAACCCCTTCTGTACTATCCCATATATATCTATTACTAGCATGCTCGCACAGTTCTTGTAGGGAAGAGATAAGTCACACTTGTGTACTTTGATTTTGTTTATTTGTTTCTGTACTCTGTAATCTTTGATAGTTCATCCTCTTTTGACCTCACCCAAAGGAGAGGGAGATATGCCCCAGTCAAGGGACTTCATATAGCCAGCTATGGGGAGATTACTGGCCAGGAATAGTATGAGTAGAATTAGTTGTTTGGGGGCCCAGTTCTATCATTTTCTGTGAGAGCATGATGGATCCATCAATTCAAGGGCTGGAAAGTCTTGTGGTGACCTGGAACAACACCCACTTGCAGTGTAGAACAACAACTATGCCCCCAACATAGAGTACAGTTTAAAATGTGGATACTACATCTCAACTGAGTTCTGAATAGCTTGTAACTGATAAGATCAGGGAGAGAACAAGATATTTTGTTTGTAAAGAAGATTCCATCCACAGACTTTACAGTAATTACTACTATTATTTCTCTACACCCAGTTGCTACACTTTCTTCCAATGGGCCCTCCTTTGCATCATAGTAACCCTCATTTTATGAACTAATTTCAATGAGATTTATGATGGTATATAATTTCTTAATAAAGCCTCTCTGAATAGACCTCATGTTAAGTTCCCTTATATTATCATGCACAATAGCAACAGAGAAGCATACATTTATCCTATTAATGGATTTAGTATTACTAAGCTTAGTACCTATGGTACTCAGTTCAAAATGAAGTTTCTAGGTGTGAGGGATTGGTATTATTTTCCAAGCTAGGTGTTGCCCAAGGAACACAGCTCTGTATGCATACCTAGGGTTGCAAACTTATTGGCTGGCACAGCTTGATCAAATGTAATTACAGCAGGACCTGAAAAGTTTCACCTGCTGATTTTTTAAAATCAAGCTGCTAGTTATTGCTATAGAGATGTGGTGTGTTTGGTTTTTTTAATTGGCAGTATTTCTCCAACCACATCTAAGTGGACTCTACCATTGAAACTAATGTTATTTAGACAATGTTATCTTCAAATGTTGGTGCTATTTCCATGGTGCCCATAAAAGCGGGGTGGGAGAGTCTGTGCATTGGTAGTGGGGGGAGAGAAAAGAAGGAGAAAAAGACAGATTATTCCTGCCTGATGTAGCATTAAGCAGTCCCCTCTAAACTCAGATACAGTAGGCCCTTCTTATACACGGATTTTTTATACACGGATTTAAGCATACACGGTTTGTGAATGTTCCAAATAAGTATAAATTTACCTTGATTTTCCATTTTTTATAAGGGACACCATTTTGTTATGTCATTATATCTAATGGGACTTGAGCATACATGGATTTTGTTATACACGGGAGATCTTGGAACCAAACCCTAGCGTATAACAAGGGTCCACTGTATATGGAATAGTTGGTTTTTATTTGACAAGTATGAAAGAACATCTTCTCACCTTCACACTTCACTGATACTCTCTCATAGGCAGGTTACAGACCGCCCATTTGGAGCGGGCTGCACCTGCCCCTTTCCCCGGTGTATCGGGGCCTCAGCTGCCAGAATGGCAGCTGCTGAGGTCCCGATCCGCCGCTTTCTGGGCTGCGGGGAACTGGCAAAAGGCCACTTCCCCACAGCCTGGAAAGGGGTGTCCTTGGGGCTTCAAGCCCCAAGGACACCCCGCGGTGGCGGGGAGGTTTGGTCCGCTGGGTGCAGCCGTCTGAAGGCTGCGCCCAGTGGACCAAACCACTGCTCCACGGTAAGGGTGCACTATGCGCCCTGGCGCGGAGCGAGGACATCACGTCCACGCCACCCCATATAGAGGCGGTGCAGCCGTGATGTCCTCATGGCGGCGGCCATGTGGAACGGCTGCTGCCATTTTGTGTGTGCGGAGCGTGCACTAGGGTTAGGGGGGTGCGGAAGCACCGGCCCTTCCTAACCCTAGTGCACGCTCTGCGCGCACAAAACAGCCCATTTGTAACGGGCCATAATTGCTGAGGGAACAGATTGATTCCCAGAGAGAACAGGTAGCCCTCCAGAGGTTGTTGGTCAACAGTTCCTGTCATCACTCAGTATTGGTCATCTTAGCTAGGACTGATGGGAGGTGCATTGAACAGCATCTGGATGGCTACATGGTCTACATCCTTACTCTGCTCCTTACTTTTCTACATGTCAAATGAATACATTTTTACTTTTCTAATTTCCTTAGCACTTCTGTATCACCTGCAAGGCAGGAATTTATGCATGCATTTATGTATGTACATTTGTGTGCATTTTAGGATCATTGCTCCACTTGCTCCACTGCTATGTTGGACATCCCAATATGCTTCTCAAATATACTGTCTTGGGCCTGTTACAGACTGCCAAAATAAAGCTGCTTTGGGTCTCTTTGGAGGTATGCTATTTAAATGATGCATGGGTCCTAAGAGTCCGGAGATCGCGCCAAAGCCACACTCCATTCCTAAGCACTGGAGTGCAGCTTTGGTGCAGCTTCCGCTTAAATAGCATACCTCCAAAGAGACCTGAAGCAGCTTTATTTTGGCAGTCTGTAACAGGCCACGGATTCCCAAATATACTTCTCCATGCCTTCAGAACAGTCTCAGATAAGAATAGCATATCTCCTCTGAATGAATGCTTAGAAGAGGTAATGGGTTGGACAAAGGAAAACAAATTGAAACTGAGGGTTTTATCATACATGGCTTTTAAGCTGCAATTCCCATGGGAAGGAAGTGGCATTGGCGACACTTATTGTATGATGCCACTTTCCTCCCATAGCTGCCCTATCCCTGACCTGTGCCTTTTCATTCACGGGAAAACCCATGAATAAAAGGCCAATTGCACACTGCTGTGGGTGCTGAAAGCCATTCCTGCAGCAGTAGTGCGATTGGCAGTCATATGGTGTGATGTCCCCTCCTCCCCCTTTCCCTCCTCCCCCTCCCTTTTAAACTATTTCCCAACTTTTTTCACGGTATTTCAAAGCACTGAAGCCCTGAAGTTTAAAAAAATATATTTCATATTTACCTAAACACTAACTAGACATTACAGAAAAAGCAAGAGACCAGATTTAGCAGACCTACCTGAATTTCAAAGCTTCCCAGAAGCCAGAGAGACCAATTCAGTGTAGCACACACACACCACACCCAAAACTGTAGCTCAAAAGAAGCCTGAAGGAGATTTAATCTGTACTTGCTTTTAAAGAAAAAAAAAGACACACACACTCACAAAAATATTTTGAGGGATTAGATCAGGGCCATGGAGCTCCCTAATTGTGTGGGAAATGTTGAGATTTAAAAAATTTATATATGAAAGGCATACTGGGCAAGGCACCACAATTAAAAAAGGACACTGAGAAACTGGAGCGTGTCCAAAGGAGAGCGACTAAAATGGTGAGGGGTCTGGAAACCATGCCCTATGAGGAACAACTTAGGGAGCTGGGGATGTTTAGCCTGGAGAAGAGAAGGTTAAGAGGTGATATGATAGCCCTGTTTAAATATTTGAAGGGACTGTCATGTTGAGGAGGGAGCAAGCTTGTTTTCTGCTTCTCCAGAGACTAGAACATGGAACAATGGATGCAAACTACAGGAAAAGAGATTCCACCACAACATTAGTAGGAACTTCCTGACAATAAGGGCTGTTTGACAGTGGAACAAACTCCCTCGGAGTGTAGTGGAGTCTCCTTCTTTAGAGGTCTTCAAACAGAGGCTGGATGGCCATCTGTCAGGGATGCTTTGATTGTGATTTCCTGCATGGCAGGGGGTTGGACTGGATGGACCTTGTGGTCTCTTCCAACTCTATGATTCTATGAGAGAGGGAGGGGTTAAGGGAGAGAATGGGAATGGAGCACAATGTCAAAAGGAAGAAGTGTGGTTTTGGATGCTCCTATGCCGGTATATTAGCATTTTATTTTTAGCTTGCACAACAGCAGTGCAAAAGGGGCTGGTATAATAAAGCCCTGAATCCAAACAGGATCGAGGTGCTTACTATCAAGGGTCCTAATCTGGTGGCGCAGTGGTTAAGTGCCAGTACTGCACCGCACAGTTGTGAGTTAGATTCTAGGCAGGGCTCCAAGATCCATTCAGCCTTATATCCTTTTGTAGACCAGCAAAATGGGTATCCAGCTTGTTGGGGGCAATTGGTTTACACATTGTAAACTGCTTCAAGAGTGCTAGTTCACTGATAAGCAGTATAGAAATGTACTTGCTACTGCTATTCCTATAATTTGAGGATGGAGGAGTGTCAGTGAGTTCTGGATGGGGTTACATCACCCTTGAAAGACTATGTCCTTAGATATGACAGGCAGGAGTGCCTGTTATCAGCTTCCTTGAATTCCTAGAATTGGTGGACCAAAAGATGGTAGTGCACACACTGGTAACTTCAAGGCTGGACCTCTGCAATGTGTTCCACATTGGGCTACCTTTGTAACAAGTCCGAAGCACCAACTGGTTCAGAATGTGGCAGCCAGACTCATTACAGGTACATCCAGGAGTCATCACATCACACTGATCTTAAAATCACTTCATTGGCTGCCAATTAGTTTCTAGGTAAAATACAAAGTGTTGGTACAAAGTGTTTAAATTGTCTTTAAAGCCCAAAAAGATTTGGTTTCAGGTTACCTATATGTTCGCCTTCTCCTTTACAATCCACCCTGTACACTCAAGTCATCTGGGAAATGTTTGCTCCAACTGGCCAGGACTAGACTGACAATGGTTTCCCAGAGGACTTTTTCATCTGCTGCCCCCCAGACTGTGAAATGAGCTGCCAGAAGAGACTGAAAATGTTCACTGTATTTAAAACAGCATTAAAAAACACTTAATGATGTTGAGGTGTGCAGGTTCCATCCCCATTCCCAGTATCAATCCTTGGGTGAATGTCTGAAAGGGGCTTCCACCTCAGGTGCCTATGTGTATATGGGCATCAGAGAAATATCTTGAAAATGAATGGGGCACAGGCAGAAGGAAGAAATATTTGTTGTACAGCTGGTCACTTGCTATCCATGGGGGATCTGTTCCAGACCCCTCCATAGATAGCAAAAAAGTGGGACCCTAAGTTGCATTCTTTTCAATGGGCACGTGCACTCACTTGCGCTGCTGTGTACACATGCGGCCATTGATAAAGCCAGGGCTTACCATCTACAGAAACTCAAACTGCAGATGCCAAGCCCACAGTTGGGGTTTGCTAAACTAAAGTTACTGTTTTCCCACTGGTCTCCAAAAGGCTCAAGAATAAAACTTTTTTAAAAAATGATGATGACGATGCTGCTGCTGCTGATGATAATGATGATATACTGAATAAATACCCAAGAATCCACATGTAACTCCAGAAGAACTACAGTTTTGTACATCTGTATTGAAAGTTGTTAACATAAATTAGACTGACAGTTGAATTTCCCCTGCATAAAAACCATAATTGGAAAGTTACTTATAAAAAGAATGAATATAATGATGTGCTAGAACCATTCATTATCAAGCTGTGGTGAAAAATTGATGTAGAACCAAAAATTTAATCCTAATACCACTCAGGATGATATTCCTGCTTCCTGAGCATCATTTTACCACTGTTCCACTATTAGATGGTTTCAGAAAATCATGTTATTTATTTTTCTGAAATTCATTTCATTCATTTCTGAAAAACATATTTCCAGGCTCTAAAAACTTGTTTAAATTTGTACTAACTGCAATAAACCAGTTTCAAATCTGCACAGAAACCTCCACTAGAATTTAAGTCTGCCAATATAACCATCCTTTGCTGTGTTATCCTACAAATGTTCAGTTAGTAAATCCTTCATCAGGGCTTACTCCTAGATAAATGTGCATATTATTGCACTACAAAGGCTCCACTGACATCTTGTCTTGATATATTTGATGAAATGTTGGCTGGCCAGTTTTTATTTTAATGCCTTTAGCAATTTACCCCTCAAATTCTTAATCCCTGCATTTTTGAGGATTGTCATCTTCTGAAATTAAATGTGACTGCTTCTAGGCAGTTTTCCATTCAGATACATCTAGCACCAATTGCATCTCTAAACAGAGCCTCCTCACAATTCTCTCAAGGATCGTTTTATATCTTTTCTACTATCTGTACAGTCCTTTTCTCTTTCTCATTACTTCAGTGAACATTTGCCCAGAGAATGAGAAGGTATTTGAAATTACATATTATTGTATTTTTTTCTTTCAGCAAATTTATTCCTCTCCCCCTTTCAAGATCAACATCCGAGAGGTGATACTATGATCTTAGCAATGTATTACATTTGTGGCTGGATATTTCTGCCTTCTATGGCAGAAATGATTCCTTCACAAAAAATTCTAATTTATTGTATTCAATATCCCTTTGTCAAACAGACCACAACCACTGTCAATGTAACTGTCTTTCTTATAGATTTTATATCGTGAAAACTTTTTCACATTGAATAGCTCTAATCCACCAGGAATCCAACATCAAGAATAAAACTATAGTATCTTTAAATAAATACTAATGCCCAAAACAGACGGGCTCAAAAGAGTGGTGTGCAGTGGCTCCATCGTCAATCACACCAGAGCTGTGGCAGCCACACATGCCTGGCCCCAATTCGGGTTACCTCCATGGTCCTGAACAGGGCTGCCAGAAAGAACAGATCCTATCCACTCCTTTTTGACTTAGTTCTTTCCGGATGGTGTGGTTTTGGCACTGCTTCCAGCCATGTTCTGGGCATGCATCATCTGAATGCTACGCTCCGAATGCAACCAGAATCCATGTCATTTGGTCCATGTGTTTTGGGCCTAGGTCTTCTAAGTAGAGGATGAGAGGTCATCCAGAACTTTGGGGCGCTAACTCTCCTTTACAACTGATACTAAAGAGGTTGTGCTAACTGAATCATTGTTTGGATGCAGTAAAGGACTGTTAACCCAGACAAGAGAGAAATAATAATAATAATAATAATAATAATAATAATAATAATAATAACAATAATAACAATAATAATAAATATCACACCTCTCCAATTGGATATATTCATCAAATATATCAAGACAAGATGTCAGAAATGCTGCTAGTCAGTAGGAAAAACAACCTGGGATTGGGTTCAAAGCCTATTTTAGATAGGGTTTCTCTTCCTCTGAAAGATCAGGTTCATAGCTTGGGGCTGCTCTCTGACTGCGCCTGGAAAGCCAGTTTACTATAACTGCCAGGAGTGCATTTGCCTAGTGGTGCACCAGCTACACACTGAGTCAACAGTCTGATACATCAACTAAAAAGGCCAATGAGATTCTAGGCTGCATCAATAAGAGTATAGTGTCTAGATCAAGAGAAGTAATAATGCCACTCTATTCTCCTTTGGTCAGGCCTCACCTGGAATACTGCATCCAGTTCGGGGCACCACAATTCAAAAAGGATATTGAGAAGCTGGAGCATGTCCAGAGGAGGGCGACCAAAATAGTGAAGGGTCTGGAAACCATACCTTATGAGGAGAGGCTTAGGGAGGTGGATATGTTTAGCCTGGAGAAGAAAAGATTAAGAAGTGATATGATAACCCTCTTTAAATATTTGAAGGGTTGTCATATTGAGGATGAAGCAAGCTTGTTTTCTGCTGCTCCAGAGAACAGGAACCGGAGCAATGGAATCAAACTAGAAGAAAATAGATTCCAGCTCATCATTAGGAAGAACCTCCTGGCAGTAAGAGCTGTTTGACAGTAGAACTCCCTCCCTTAGAGTATAGTGAAGTCTCTTTCCTTGGAGGTTTCTAAACAGAAGCTAGATAGCTTTGATTGTACTTTGATTGTGAGTTCCTGCATTGCAGAGGGTTGGACTAGTTGGCCCTTGTGGTGTCTTCCAACTCTATGTTTCTATGGCCCGTTACAAACGGGCACCCTAGTACGTGCTGAGCACGTACTAGGGTTAGAAAGGGGCATCCTTTCCGGACGCCCCTAACCCTAGTACGCACTCGGCGCATACAAAATGGTGTCGCCCGTTCTACACAGGCGCTGCCATCTTGACGTAGCGGACGCTTAGCATCTGCACGTCGCGCAGTACTAATGATGTTGCAAGTGCGCCATTGGCGCCTTGCGGCATCATTAGCACATCGCAAGAAGAAGCTGCATTTTGCAGCTTCTTTTTTGCTGCGCGAAGGAGCTACGCAGTTTGGACGCTGAGGCTCCTCCACGCAACAAACAACTGTGGCCAAATCTCCCTTCTCCAAGAATGGGTCATAGAATCATAGGCGCTTTACCTCTTGATTAGACTAGTGTAATATGCTTTATGTGGGGATGCTCTTGGAAAGTATTCCAGCTGCAGCTAGCACAAAATGCAGTAGCCAAACTGGTGTCAGCTGTACATTCAAAGGTCAGATAACACTGGCTCTGCAACCACTGCTCTAGCTTCCAGTTTGTTTCCAAATTCAATTTAAAGTACTGGTGCTGACCTACAAAAAGCCCTAAATGACTTGAGGCCAAGATAGACGAGGCCTACTTCTTCCATATGAGCCTGCAAGAAAATTGACATCTTCAGAGGAGGCCTTGCTGCCTATCCTAATACTTCATGAAGTTAGCTTGGTGGGTACATGTAACTGGATTTTCTTTGTAGCAGTCCTTCATGGAACTCCCTACCCAAGGAAAATAGGCTGGCCCATCTCTTTTAAGCTTCTGAAAAGCAACCAAGACAGTGCTGCTCCTTATGATATTCAGTGTTTGAAATTGCTGTTTTCACTGTTTCAAAACTGGTTTGCCTTTGACTGTTTTTAAGAGTTTTTAAAGAGCATTTTTATGTGTTTTTTGAAACATTAAGCTAAGCAAGCCTGAATAGAGCTTTCTTAAGTCAAAGTGAGGTTGGTGCATTTTTAATACTCCTTAGAAATAGCAGTTGAGTTCACTGAAGCTCTTAGGCTAGATGACCTTTCCTCCTCATAAAACTTATGTAGAACGTTTATAAATTATGTCTCAAAGTAGAATTATACCTTTCTGCAATAGTTTTTCACAGTCTCCTTTTAAAAATCTCACAGTAATTTTAATATGAAGAGGAAACTTGAGTAACTTGATGGTCCATTGTCCTCAGGTGTGTGTGGCTAATACAGGCAAGTCATTTGTCCATGCATCACTGTGTACATATGTCCATAACTGTAAAAATAGCAACATGACCCACACAGTACTAACTCAGTGATGTGTACTCTGTAGGGGGTTAGGACTGGACACAAGCTTCTTCTGCCAGTCCTCTCTGCCAACTGATTGCAGAGATCTGTGGATAGGTTGACCTGCTAACAGAACTGCTCTGTTTGCTAAGATCTAATGGCAGAAGTGCCAAAATAGGCACAGAAGAGGCTGTGGTAAACTAGAAGCCAAATGAGGAAAGAGTCCAGCTTCACCTAGATAAGGGTGACTTTGGAAGACCTTGCCAACGCAAAGTCAGACCAGGTTGAGGATAGTTTAATCCCTCAAGGCTGGGAGAGATATGGATTTAACACAACTTTACCTGGTGTTATGTTGGCTCATCTGATCCTTGGTAATCTTGTCCAGTTAGGATTGTGGGTAAAGGTTGCAGTTATACATACACTTACCTAGGAGCAAGGGTGTGTTTGTTTAAATTATCAATTTCTGTAGGGCAGAATAAGTAATTTAAATAATTTTCTTTGCTGAGCAGGTTTCAAAGATCTTCTCACAAGATGGAGTAAGGTCCAAAACAACCTGAAGAAATAATCCAGTTTGAGACCACGTTAACTGCCCTGGCTCAATTCCAGGGAATTCTGAGAATTGTAGTTTTGTAAGCATCTGGGTTGTTTTTTTTTTCCACTGAAGACTTGCTCATATAGTAACTTTACAAAAGAGTTGGTTTTGCTGTAGCACTAAACCTCAGGTAGTGAGAGAAAGGTACATACACAGAGAGAGTCTTTTGAACTGGAACAGAAACAACAGTCACTGCACTGGCTGTGCCACCTATTCTGATATGAGTCTGCTGAAAAATTCATACTTCTAAATCCCTTCATCTGGAAAAATCTTAAAATGGAACCCAAGTCTGCATTGTCATTTAGAGTTAGTGTTTTGGGGAAGTGCTGGACTCCTGCTGTTCTTTTTAGCTTCAACGCCATAGAGGCAGAGTTGATTCCAGTCATGTTATGCAGTAATAAAATATTGTGGTATTTGAAAGACCTGACTGAGCTTAGCCCATTCTCTCATGGGCTACCTACCCAATAGCTAACCATGTTGGTGCTTTGACAGGATTCAATTTCAGTTGATTCAGTTCCATTTTCTTTACCAGGGCAGAACACTGAATAAGGTACATGACCACAGAGCCTGGGCCAAACAAGAAATAATGGGATGGATGGTGCAGGAGGTGAGCCAAGCTATAGAATATTTATGAGTTCCTTGGGTCAATATAAATGAAATAAAACTCAGGATATATTCAGGCTACTGTACAAAAGGGAGACGGTTTGCTGCTGGCCATTTTTTGCAACACTCTATTTAAAAGTTAATATCAAGTCACAAATCTATCCTGACCCTGAAGATCATTGAAATATATTGCACATAAGAGGAGAGTGATTTCACAGATCACAGAAAACACAGCAAGAGTTCTCAACACAATCAAATTATTGTGACATGCCTAAGGCAATGGGGAAATATGCTGCTTTCTGATTGACACACTCACTAAGATCAGGGGCTTAAAAAAGTCATCTCACACAGAGAGGGACAGAAATACACAAACAGAAAGACAGGTGGTGTGGTAGCATGAGAATAATTTGGAAGAAAATGTCCAGCTGTATCATTTTACTAGCTGTGAGTAGAAACAGTTTGCCATTCAAAGGCGGGATACAAACCGCCGCTTTGCGGCGGTCCCCCGTCGGCGCTGTTTGCTCCGCGCGGGAGCCGCAGCAGCCAAACCGCGCGGCTCCCGCGCGGAGCAAAAAAGAAGCTCCATTTCGGAGCTTCTTTTTGCGGCGCCTCCATGACGTCGCGAGGCGCCTGGTGCGGACTCGCGACGTCATAGGCGCCGCGACACATCTGGACGCTGTGCGTCCAGTACGTAAAGATGGTGGCGCCCATGTAGAAGGGGCGCCGCCATCTTGTACGTATAGGATACGTACTAGGGTTAGGGGGGTGCGGAAGCACCGCCCCTTCCTAACCCTAGTACGTATCCTATACGTACTAAATGGTGGTGTGTATCCCGCCAAAGAGGTGAGCCTACAGTGGGAGATGACTGAGGCACTTCTGATGTTTTCTGAAGACCATTTTCCCCACTCACATTCTAAAACCCTGTAAAAGAAGTCAAGAAAATAGACACAAATTTCCAAGAACAGGTACACTTCAGTTAATGAAGATGTGTTCCTAAGCACTATGACTTCATTAGAAAATTCAATACCAGATCTGAGTTAACAAAATTTACTTATGTACTCCAAGGAATGACCCAAGAGCTTCAACCATTTTAAATGCTGGACAGGCAGTTGTAATGCTGAGCTACCATAGGCAGGGTACAGACCACTCAAAAAGGCCAGCACCTTGTTTTGCTGCGCGAGGAAGCCGCAGCGGACAAACCGCACGGCTCCCTCACACAGCAAAAAGAACCCGCAAAAAGCGGTTTCTTTCTGCGGCGCCATTGTGATGCCACAGTGCGCCAATGGTGCACTTGTGATGTCACAATGGGGGCGTGATGTGCAGACGCTAAGTGTCCATCACGTCAAAATGGTGGCGTCGGTGTGTACAGGGTGCCACCATTTTGACACCCTCGTCACATGCTGGGGTGAGGCACGTATGGGTGGTGCACCCTCGGCCAACCCCTAGCACATGATGAGGGCACACTATCAGCCCGTCTAGATCGGGCCTTAGTAAGATACCAGAAGGTAAACATGTGGGAGTGTTAGTCAGATTATTGTATGTGTTGAATTTTTTTATTTTTTTATTTTTTTATTTTTTTATTATTTTTTTATTATTTAACACAAAATAATCCTAAACCTAGATGATACATGTCCAAGACTCTCTGTCCTCCACTGCTCTGCTTGATTCCTGGAAATTGATACCCATGATCTCTTTCATAGAGTCCCTCCATCTAGCATGCACCTTCCTTTCTTTCTGCTTCCCTCCGCCTTTCCTAGCATTATTGTTTTCTCCAGTGCTTTGTGCTTTCTCATGATGTGGTCAAAATATGACAGCCTTAGTCTAGTCATCTTGGCTTCCAGAGAGATTTCTGCTTTAATCTGTTCTAGCACCCATTTGTTTGTTCTTGGCTGTCCATGGTATTCTCAGAAATCTTCTCCAGCACCACATTTCAAATGAATTGATTTTCTTCCTATCTGCTTTCTTAACTGTTCAGCTCTCACATACATACATATTAACAGAGAATACAATGGCTTGTACTATTCTAACTTTGTATATCTTTACATTTTAGGATCTGTTCTAGTTCCTTAATAGCTGCCCTCTCCATTCTTAGTCTTCTTATGATTTCTTCACTGCAATCCCTGCGGCGATCAATGTTTGATCCTAAGTAAGAGAACTCTTTTATTATTTGTATTTCCTCATTGTCTAGGTTGAATTTGTTTAAATTCTCCATGGTCATTATCTTTGTGTTCTTTATGTTCAAAAATAAGCCTGCCTTTGCACTTTCCTCCTCAATCTTCTTTAGTAGTTGCTCTAGATTTGTAATGCTTTCTATACCACAAAAAAAAAAAAAAAAAGACAGTTCAACATGTTTTAGCAAACATTTTAATCAAAACTAAGAATATGAATCAGTGAAATAAAACAGGCAGGTCAGATAAGCCTTACATGAGTAAACAAAAACATTTTTAATCTTCCAGAGACCACATGGAAGCTTCTTCTAAAATACATCCAGGGCTTTTTCTTTCTTTCACCCAGCTCCATTTGTCTTGAAATCTCCATCTTGATGGCTAGGTCTATGCTTTTTTTTTAACATGCTGGAATATAGGTGTTGAGGCAAGGTATCTACTTTTCTCCCTTTATCTCCATTTTGTTGTTCAGGCACTAGAGACCATTGCTGTTTACCTTACCTGTTGGAGGCAAACATAGAATCATAGAATCATAGAGTTGGAAGAGACCGCTAGGGCCATCCAGTCCAACCCCCTGCAATGCAGGAAATCCAAATCAAAGCATCCCTGACAGATGGCCATCCAGCCTCTGCTTAAAGATCTTCAAGGAAGGAGACTCCACTACACTCCGAGGGAGTGCATTCCACTGTCGAACAGCCCTTACTGTCAGGAAGTTCCCCCTAATGTTCAGGTGGAATCTCTTTTCCTGTAGCTTGCATCCATTGTTCCGGGTCCTGTTCTCTGGAGCAGCAGAAAACAAGCTTGCTCCCTCTTCAACATGACATCCTTTCAAATATTTAAACAGGGCTATCATATCACCTCTTAACCTTCTTTTCTCCAGGCTAAACATCCCCAGCTCCCTAAGTCGTTCCTCATAGGGCATGGTTTCCAGACCCTTCACCATTTTTGTCACCCTCCTTTGGACACGCTCCAGTTTCTCAATGTCCTTTTTGAATTGTGGCACCCAGAACTGGACACAATATTCTAGGTGGGGCCTGACCAAAACAGAATACAGTGGCACTATTACTTCTCTTGATAATACAGCTTCAGTTGGATTGGCTAAAATAGAATCCAATTTCCTAGCTCAAGCTTTATTGCCTAGTTTACTTCAGATACACTGCTGAAATCTGATATTGAAAAGTCTGTGTTTCTCCATCCGTCCTTTACCACCCTCTCAATGCCAATGCTACTGAAGAACCTCCAGGTAGACAAGGAAAAATCATTATATCTAGATCATTATGCTACCAGCCTATCATTTTTTATCAGACTTAGAAGAAATACTGTGTCCAGTTCTGGGCATTTTTAATGCTAAATGATACAAGGAGGCCTTACACCCTATTGTACAGTTAAACTGTTTCCCCTGAAAACTGATAGGAGCAGCCATCCCCCTCTCATTCATTCATTCATTCATTCATTCATTTATTGTCCAGCAAAGGGTTTACCTGGGGATTACCAAAGTATTAAAGGCCACAGAAACATACTTGAGGGACTGCGTGTGCTGCATCATCTGTGTCCACCCCTGTCATAGATGATGGTGAAATTTAATTTTGTATTACTCTAGAATCTAGATGGCACGACTCAAAGCAATACATTCAAATCACAAGTAAGAAAATTTTGGCTCAATAGTATGAGGTACTTTCTGGTGCTATAAATCCTGTCAGTTGAAGAGACGACTGTGGAAGAAGGGAGACTAGATGATCACATACCATCAGCAGAAAATTGATGAGTTTAGATGACTATTCCAATTCTATTATTCTGATCTGAGCAAAGGTATAACTTGTTGTTGTATGCCTTCAAGGTGTTTCTGACTTATGGTGACACTGAGGTGAACCTATCATGGAGCTTAGTAGAACTCTGATCTCCAAAGTAATATCCAATGTTCAATCCACTACACCATGCTGTCTCTCAAAGGTAAACTTACCTACCTTGAATACCTTGAAGGACCATTATTTCATCAGTAAACCTCACCAATGCAGACTGGAACTACAGTATTTCACACCTTTAACACATCCATAATTATCATGTGCCTTCTTGTGATTACATCTCCAAACGTAGCTAGAAGAGGGTTTAAACATTATATATGCAGTCTATCAACAGAGCCATATTCAAATGGAGTAGGCACCAGAATGATGGCACATGCTAGAACTTGTACTCCACTGGCATTATCTTCCCAACCTCATTTCCATGACACAAAGAAGAAGCAGATTAGGATTTTGTGAAGGAGAATTACATGTTATGCAAGAAGTCCAGAGTTCTTAATGCTATGTCTTCCTCATAGTGTTATGGCTTAATCAATATGAATAGAGACTTTGGAGTGAAAGGCAAAATAAGGTGGTTTCCAGCTGCTTTGAAGGTGGGATAACACACACATCAAAAGTGACTGGAAACCAAAACAAAGCCATGCTATGGGGTGAAAAAAATGGAGCAAAAGGAAGCAGGGATACTCTGTCTCAAAGCAGAAAATATGCATGTAAACGACCTGGCAAAAGTGTGGGTCTACATCAAAGCAAAGAAATGAAAATGCAACAGCTCCAGTGGATTGAATTACAATGTACACAAACCAGACAGTCCAAAATGGGGGTGAGGGCGGCAAGTATAGGAGGCCTCCATGATTGTGCTTTGCCAATGCATCACTCGGCACACCAATGCACAAATGCCCTGTACCAGCGATATATTGTACATGTGACTGTCGGGCCAATCAAAGGGGCAGCCATCCAATGGAAAGGCATCTGAGCAGGATGTGGGAGATAACTGGAGGTTGCAGATGGTGTGTTTGTGCAATGGTGCACATGCATGGTGGGGAGGTGACATAAAAAAATACCCAGTGGCAAAGGTTGATGCTACACTGTGCAGTCGGGTTGTGCGTACTTGGCCCATGCGGACAGCAAAGGTTTGACCCACTTTTGGAAAAAACAGGTTCAAGCTGCTTCTTCCTGCTCATCTGCTCTGGCCCTTTGATGCATAATACAGGGATCTACCTGTTGTCAGAGTCTGCACACGTTGGAAGAAAGCACGCTGGAAGGCAGGGCCAGGTATCTTCAATCTCTGTCCAAACCAAGCCTCAATTCAAAGTGCAAAACTGGCATTTCCCTCAGATCTTCCCTCTTTGACAAGGAAATGGTTTCACTGATGTGTTCATAGGAGCAATCAGTGATTAACTGCCATGTCTACCTCCACTGAATGGAGACCTACTAAAGTGGTTCTGACTGGTTCACGTTGGGCAAACCTATCTGGATTTGAAAGAGAGTAAATTTCTAAACTTAATTAATTTGTCACACATATGCAACTCTATTGTCCTAACTCCCCCCCACAAACCATTCAGGAGTCATTATCAATGCCCAAGGGGCATGTTCACCTCTGCCCTTTTGCACACTAGGCATAAGCTTTGCACTCATCACTTTAATCACTTATTTAAACCCTTCATAGAACTACAGTGAGGTCATGTTTTGCCCCACCCAGAGGCATCCCCTTCATTTAAGGTGACAGCCTCCAAGTTAGAAAAATGTTAAATATAGACAATGGTGTAGAGCACTGCATACACAGACAGACCAAGAGACACAGATAGATCTAGAAGTTCCTTAATGTCAAAGAGTGAAAAAAATCTGTGTGTGTATGTATTTTAGTCTGCAATCTTTAAACTCAGCTACACCCCTCTAGCCCTCTTAGATTGGTCTGAAGTAGCATTTTAGAAACAGTGCTGTTTTTCCTCCTCTTTTACTTTGAGAAACAGCTTTCATTGACTGTTCTGTTGGTTTACACTGCTATATTTTTCTGTCTTTTTAATAAAGAAATATGTTTGCTGCAAAATCAGCTTGTCCTTGACCTAATTTCTTCCCTCTTACCTCATTCTCACTTGGAAGCACTCTGGTTCATTGTCCATTTTTAAAACCTTCAGCCTGTAAGATACTGCAGAGAGTTAGTGCCTGGAGGAGCTCGCCCCACCAAAAAACCAAACCAAACCAAAACAAACATCAACACTAAATTCACTGTATTACTCTTAACAATAGTATATCCTCCAGTGTTTCACAGATAATAACCAGATGTGCAGCCAACATTTCAGAGGGGCAAAAGATATTAATAAAGAAGAACACACAAGACAGAAGGGGTTGAAGCAGTTTGTTGTCACCTGAACCCACTGGGGAGAGCAAAATTCCTGCCCTTTCTCTCTTCTTTTGCTGAGTTGAGTGCAAACTACCTTTGCACTTTGAACCCAAGCTGCATTTATACAGTAGAAAGAATCTCAAAACCTTAGACTGACATCCTAATTCTATTCATGATTCTTTAACAGTTAATCCCTTTGTGGTCAATAAGGCTTACTCCTGGGAAAGTGCATAGGGAATTTGTATGTAACACTCCATTCTTCTGTACATCTGTTCAGAAGTAATCCCTAAATAGGTATCTGAAAAGCTCCCAGTCTTAATTTTGTTGCATTTTTTTTTGAATCCTTGACTTCTTATAATCTCAGCCCACTCTCCATTTGCATCAGGATGAGAGATTTCTTCTTCTTCTTCTTCTTCTTCTTCTTCTTCATCTTCTTCTTCTTCTTCTTCTATTTGTTTTTATCCTGCTTTTCTCACAAGATTGGGATTCAAAGCAGCTCACACTGTAAAAAACAGTACAATTAAAACGTACAGCATTAGCAATTAAAATGGTATTAAAATATTACAATTTTAAATTTTATTCATTTAAAAATAGAGTACAATTTTAAAAAGATAAAATCATATAAAATATCATACACTTCAAAACAATAGACCACCTTCAAGACTTTATTTATTTAAAAAAATCAATTTTAAATCGATTTTAAGAGTCTAAGCTAGGCTTACGTTACATCACAGTGGGACTTCCATATCCACAGATTCTGCATCCATGGAGTCAACCATCCATTGCTTGAAAATATTTCCAAAACATTTCAGAAAACAAACCTTAATTTTGCCATTTTATATAAGAGACACCTTTTCACTACACCATGGTGTATAATGGGATTTGAGCATCCATAGATTTTGATATCAGTGGGGTGTCTTGGAACCAAAGCCCAGTGGATACCAAGATCCCACTGTATTATAAACTGAACATGTATTTAAAAAATTACCCGAACTTGACAACTGTAGGAAAGGCATTTGTGTATAGCTGAAGTAGTAAGGTCTTCTTGGATGGTGAATATTTTTCTTTCCAGCCGTGGAGGATGAACACACTCCATAAAGACACACACAATGGCTCCTTTTCATCCTGGAAAGAAGTGACCAGTGGGGTCCCACAGGGATCTGTCCTGGACCCAGTGCTATCCAACATCTTTATCAATGACTTGGAGGACAACATTGGGGGCATACTTATCAAATTTGCAGATGACACCAAATTAGGGGGAATAGCTAATACCCCAGAGGACAGGATCAAGATTCAAAATGACCTGAACAGACTAGAAAACTGGGCCATAGCTAACAAAATGAAATTCAACACGGAGAAATGTAAGGTACTGCACTTAGGGCGGAAAAACGAAAAGCACAGATATAGGATGGGGACCTGGCTAATGAAACTACTTTTGAAGGATCTAGGAGTCCAAGTAGACAACAAGTTAACATGAGTCAACAGTGCAATGCGGCAGGTAACAAGCCAATGCGATTTTAGGGCGTGCATCAATAGAATAAGTGTCTAGAATCAAGGAAGTCATAGTGCCACTATATCTGCTCTGGTCAGGCCCCACCTGGAGTATTGTGCCAGTGCGGAGCACCACAATTCAAAAAGGACATTGAGAAACTGGAGTGTGTCCAAAAGGAGGGTGACTAAAATGTGAAAGGTCGGAAACCATGCCCTACGAGGAACGACTTAGGGAGCTGGGGATGTTTAGCCTGGAGAAGAGAAGATTAAAAGGTGATATGAAGCCCTGTTCAATATTTGAAGGGAGGTCATTTGAGGAGGGAGCAACGTTTTTTCGCTGCTCCAGAAACTAGGACCCGAAGCAATGGATGCAAACTGCAGAAAAGAGATCCACCTCAAACATTAGGAGGAACTCCTGACAGTAAGGGCTGTTCAACAGTGGAACAAACTCCCTCGGAGTGTAGTGAGTCTCCTTCCTTTGAGGTGCTCAAGCAGAGGGCTGGATGGCCATCTGTCGGGGATGCTTTGATTGTGATTTCCTGCATGGCAGGGGGTTGGACTGGATGCCCTGTGGTCTCTTCCAACTCTATGATCTAGTGATTCTAGGATCAAATCACAAATTGCTTGCCCTCAACAACAAGAGCTGTTGGACCAGTTCATGAAGGACATAATTATCTTAAAATCCTGAGAAAGATCTCTACTTCCTTTTTGCTTATGAATGTAAAACAAGCCCGGAAAGATTGGCTTCAGTGGCCCATCTAGGTGCTATTTGGGTGTCAGTGTATTTTTTTCTTTTTGGCTCCCTATTAAAGTAAGGTTGTCTTTAAGTCCCTCACCCAGTACAGCTTGGAATGCTTAATCGGACCAAAGGGGCGGGGGGGGGGGGGCTTTTTCAACCAAAACAGTTTTGCTCAGTTTCTGTGGAGGTCAGGCTATTAGAACATAGAATCATAGAGTTGGAAGAGACCGCACGGGCCATCCGTCCAACCCCTGCCATGCAGAACCAATCAAGCTCCCAGCAGACGGCCATCCAGCCTCTGCTTAAAGACCTCCAACAAAAGAGAATCCACCAACTCCAAGGGAGTGTGTTCCACTGTCGAACAGCCCTTATAGTTGACACTGAGATGGGCAGTCGGAAGTCTTCATGGGGCTCTGCAGTGGGCTTCACCTGTCCACACTAATCCTTCTTCCAGTGTAATCCACCAACTGCATTGAACGGATGGGACACCCTAAATCCTAAATAAATAATAATAATAACTTGTTAATAGTCCACCAAAAGGTGAGCAGTTTGTCTGCCAAAGCTGTCAGCAGCAACCATCTGTTTAATGTGATTATTCTCTCATTAGGTTAGGACAACCAGTGTTACTTGTACAAAAGAAAAGGAGAGTTTTTTTTACATCAGAGAACTGGAGGAAGTTGGCAGCAAATATTTAATAAAAAGAAAGTGTTATAAGCTAAGTGATAAAATGAAGCTAACGGGTTTAAGCAGAGGTCCCAGAAATAGGTGTTTAATTTACACTTTGGTAAAACCACTGTGAGTAAATTAAACATTGATCAAAAGAAGATGAGTCATTAAATTGTTCTAACTACAAAATAATCAGTTGTGCAATTTGAGCACAATTACCAATGAACAAATATTTAATGTCAATCCCTATAATACACTGAATCAATATTTTTCTCTCAGACTTTCAGAAACAAAATGAGTGTCACAAACTCTAATGCAAACAAGCATTAATTGATTTTTTTTTAATGTGAGTTTTAAAAAGTTGAATCAGATCTGTAATCTGTGGGTATCTGGAAAGCTACACAATCATGGACTGAATGGTTTAATCAATGATCTCAATGAGGTAATGGTTTTTTTAAGCCATTCTAAGGAATAAGTGCAGTATTAACATTGCTGTTATTATTATTACAACATTATATGCTAAAAGCTAAATTGGGAAAACCTACAATATAAAAAATAGTGCAAGGAAGTCCATAGTATTTGTTAATTTATATAGCTTTCTAAATGACATGTGTCTGAAATTTTGTATACCAGCCTTCATCATTAGTTTATAAAAACATAGCATAAAATTCAGTTAAAAGGGGGGCAGTGGTTAAAGAAAGCCAATTCAATTAATTAAAATGTTTAATCTGTGAAAAGCTCTAAAGGGCCTGGTGCTTAGAAGTATAACAGAAGTATGATCCCCCTGTGGTATAGTGGTCTGCATGTTGGACTAGATATTCTGAGGCAGGGATGCATTTGCCATCTTCTTATCCACCTGTTCTTCTGCTATTATCTCATTAGATTCAATCCAGTTATTACATTTTTGATAGATATTTGGTATATATTTTGGAAGAAATGTCCAACAGACTGATGAGATGAAAATTGGCTGGGCCATTTGGGTCACTTTTTTTGAATATAGAGACAACAATACAATCCATTGGGGAGAGTAGTAACCACTGTTATTAATTTCTGTGAGTAGAACTGAGAGAATAGAAGCCCACCCACTTGGTGCTGCTTTGGAGACCTCGCCTGCAATTCCATCTTTACCTGGGGCCTTCCCATTCTTTAGAGTTGCAATTATTTCACATATTTCCTTAGAGGAAATGGGTTCCCAAACTGGTAAGTTTTTTTCCCCTCAAAGGTATAATTATTAAACTTACCATCTTCTTATCCTTGACACATGAAGACACTCATTGAGAAAACTCCCAACCAGTGTGAGATTAACACCTTTCTTAGCAAAATAATAATAATAATAATAATTATTATTATTATTATTATTTACACCCCAAAATTGAGTCTTGCACACACAAAAAGTAATTTAGGGCAAAATACAGTTTTCTGTGCCAACCCCCATGGTCTTTGCATAAATTTAGCTTGCTTTTAAAAAAATGATTTGAGGGAGGACAAATAATCCCCACCAAAAGGGAAGGAAAACTGACATTATTTTTCCCTCTGGATAGAAACTTTTTGAAAATTATTCATTTTCAAACACAAGCACAAAATAAGTGAATTTTTTGCATCTTTACTCTCAGGTACCTTGAAGGTGAATGGTAATTCCTGAGAGTTGCCGCTCAGAACTATAGTCTCCTGGATGTAGTATGGATTTTTCTAGTGCTGACTTCTTCACCTGCTGGAACTGTGGGGCTTTAGGAGAGGAAGACTGAAGAGGATACCCTGTTCATCTGGAAATTGTGGCTCAAAGGAATGGGTGGGAAATGGATGGGAATGAATTTCTGCCTCTCTTCCTGGGCAGAGTAAGTCATGTCCAACTGACACACAAGCTTGCTACCTACAGGATCAGCTTTCCTCACAGTTACTTTGCAAATTCTGTTATTTTCGTAAATAAATGTAGTCCTGGTTCACTGAACTGGTGCCTTGCCTCAAATGTAATAGGTCTTTATGTAAGAAAGGAACTGGGTTTTTATTGTTTTTGTCTGAAATAAAGATCAAATGCCATGGCTGTGCTGAAACATGTGGAATCCAGCTTCTCTGTCATTTGGTTTGTCTCTTCGCACATTCTTACATAAAAACAAAAGGCGTTCTGATTTAATTAGGATTTGGAGACCTCCTACCTCCTGCCTGTTGGTCCTCTAAGTAACATCTGCTTTTTCTGGCAGGCAGTTGTGGGCTTGAGATGAAAGGTTCCATATCCTAAAGTGATAGCTTCAGTGGTCAGCTGGCACTTTTCCATTTGGAATGATCTGAAAATATTTGCTTTTGTCTTTCTTTTTATAAAACCAACAACTAATCGCTATGCTTTTTCACATGCAAAAATCAGAAGGATTGCACAGGAGTATCATCAATTGCTAAAGTGCTCAGCCAGATTTACCATTTGCAGTAAACATGGGTGAGTTTGCAGCTGTTTCTTTCACTCACATGACATGAGAATGGCTGTGGGGAGGGATACAATTGTAATGCATGCCATTGACCTCAATTGAACATTTTCCACTAATGACACCTGTTAAGAAGACATTATCATTATCATCATCACTGTCATTATTATTAATTTTTGCATCCAGATAAAGGATGGATGACCATTTTTGTTTAAACCAAATTATTTTTAATGTGCGCTTGAAGTTCTCTCCTTTTTTTCACACAGGTGGCCTGAGGCTGGGAAAAACTGGATGGTGTTATTTGGAAAATGGAATCACATCATGTTAAATTGGATTAACTTTTTTTTTTCACTCCAGTATAAATGGTGACAGTTTTTTTAAAAAACGTACAAATGAATAGACTTTTAAACATTCATATAATCATAAACCATTAATGATTGGGGATTGGATCCTAACTGTGGGCAGTAATTGTGCAGCCCTCCAGATGTTGGTGTACTGAAATTCTCTCAGTCCTAGCCAACATAGCCTATGGTAAAGAATACTGGAAGTTGCAGAAGACCTCATGATTTACAGTTACAGTCATTTGCTAGTTCCCACTAGAATACACTCAATGAATTATTATAATATAAGTCAATGTGTAGGTAAGTCCCACATAGTCAATTGGTCTATTCTAATTAGAAAGAGTAAAATGGACATAGCCTTGTACTATTCACACATTCTTCTTAGTGAACTTAATAAGACATAACTTGTTCTTCATTTTTGCATTGATTTTAATAGGGTGTATGAACAACAAATATACTTTAAATTCCAATCAAGGAATAAGTTCATTTTCTCTACAGATTAGGACTAAAGAGGAAGGGGCTGCTTACTTGTAAATGGGTTAGTAATATTTATTTTAATGGGACAGCAAAGGATTAATTGGGATTGTCCCTGCCAAATAAGGACAATTGGAGAGTTATGTAACTTTGCTGGTATATATGATGGCACCAGGAGTAAAGAGGCCACAGATACGGTAGTCATGAAGGAAATAAGGCAAGTGTCAGTAAATTGAAGCTTGCCATGGCCATTTTTGTGGGCCCCGGGGGTAAAAATATTGTCCTCAAATGTCCTCCATGGAGTATGGGGGGGAGCATTTTGCCATATTTCGGTTGGGAACTGGGGCATTTAATATCCAGGAAAGGATTTTTCAAAATGACTACTTGGAAGTTATTTTTATGTTGATTGCAAGTGATTGCCTGTTGTAAAAATAAAAAAGACCTATCCTGGGCCTAAAATGGCACTGGAGGGGGGGCAGGTGGAAAAAGAAATACAGTGAAAATTCTCCAAAACCTCCCAGATGGCATTTAAGGGCAAAACTGGTTTATTTTTATTTATTTATTGAGGTAGAAGCATAGTGGGGCAACAATGGAGTCCCCTAGCCTCTGATAGTTGCCCATCCTTGTAAAAAGGCACTAGCAAAATGGCCTACTCAGAGCCAGGAGATTTTGTCTGCTTCCATTGCCACTGCTGCATGATCCTAGAAAAAGCACAACTGCTAGTATAGTGAAAAAATAGGATTTTGCCCTCAATGTCCAAGTCCCGCATATGAGGCCAGCCCCTTGCAGGTGTGGTTGAAAGTAAACCAGAAATCATTTCCTCCTCCTCCTCCTCCTCCTCCTCCTCCTCCTCCTTCTTCCATGGACCTCTTGAAGAGATTTGAGGTAAACTTCTAAATTCCAGTGGATTACTGGTCTCCCAAGTATAGACTAGGCAGACTGGTAAACATATCTCCTGCAATAAAGAAATTACCATCTCAAAATATGCAGCCTCATTATCTCCAGAAAATGTAAGCTAGCAGTTTTCATACTAGATCTCATCACCACACAGGGAGGGTAAGGAATCAAGAAGCTACATATTCTTCCCTCTTTCTCTAGTCACATTTTGGTGCTCCATGTTCATGTCCTGTGTACCAACACCATATGATTGCTCCATAAGTCTCTCACATGTTGCAAGTTCACAGTGATTCTAGGGGAAATATCCATTTTCTAGTCATTTTATGGTCTAATGGATACTAATCTGAACAGAGCTTTTAAAAGCAGGCTGAACATTTCCCCTTCTATGTGTAAAATTTCTGAGCTTCATAGGGCCTTTCTAATTTTCCATTCAAATGATTTCTCTTTCAGTTCCTTCACTTTGTTTATTAGAAAGGTGAATGCAGTTGTAATAGGGAAAAGGATCCTAGTGGCATCTTGCTATGCATAAAAATAAGTTTGTTTTAAAGATAGAATTCAGCCCCAGCAGAAGTAATGGGGCACGTACCCGTGCCATGCACCCCGCTCTGTGCCGCGAGTGCACAGCCCATTATTTTTAATGGGGCTTTGCTTGAGCATACACTTTTTTCTCCCTATGCAGGGTGGGTGGCTCCAAAATGGCTCTCCCACATATGGGAAGGGCGGACTGTATAAACACCTTTCTGTTAAGTAAGGTTCGAGTCTGGTGAAGGAAAAGTTGTTACTATTTATAAATATATTCATTTTCAGTTTTAGCATTCTTCAAATTAATGGTATATCTTAACAAACTTCAACTGAGTTGAAGACTATATTGTTCAGGGAAACGTTCCCAGGCATTGTGTGACTGTTTATCTGATTGTTATCTGATGTTTTATTTTATTTGATCTCTGATGTTCTCAATCTGTTGCCTCCTTATTTTATCTAATTCTATCTTGTATTACTATCTATTCTTTTATATGTGTTTTGTAGAATGTACGCCATTGGCAAGTTTCAATTTTATCGATTTTTTGTCTGTATGTACAGCGCTGTGTAAATCTACAGTGCTATATAAATAAAGTATAATAATAATAATAATAAACACAACATAAAGTCACAGCCTAAAGGTAACTACATATTCACTTTAAAATGATAAAGCATGTTCCTTATAGACTGATCATCCAAACTCATTCTAGAGCTGAAAGTTTTCCACTGCTTGTCTGGATTAATATATCTATCTAAATGAATGATAGAATCACAGAGTTGAAAGAGACCTCAAGGACCAACCAATCCAACCCCTTCCATGCAGGAACTCACAATCAAAGCACCGCCAACAGATGGCCATCCAGCCTCTGTTTAAAAAACCCCAAAGTAGGAGACCCCACCACACACAGAGGGAGCATGTCCCACTGTTGAACAGCTCTTACTGTCAAGAAGTTCTTCCTAATGATGAAGTAAAATCTGTTTCAGATAGTACTGTCAATGTACATACATATATATGGTGGGACAGTCTCTCCCTTTCCTATTTCTTCATTCAAAATAAACTCTTGCAACCACATCAGGCCATATTCTTCCAAAACACCACAGCTACAATGTCATGTCACATCAAAACCAATGATGGTTACTGAGGAGTTTATCAGACAAGGGAAATTGGAAGCATAATCCAATGGCAATCCGAATGCAATCATAGGGTTTAATGTTATTGTGTGACAGACTACCACACACAATTTTGGGCAATGGAAAGTCAGTCCAAATGCAATCATGGGGTTTCACATTATTGTGTGAGAGGTGATCACACGCAATTTCGGGCAATGGCAAGCTATTTTCGAGCAATGGGAAGTCAGTTCGAACGCAATTCGAATTCACGTAAATTCGCTGAACTAGCTAATTCACGTGAATGCATTCTGGCCCCACTTTCTTTTCATTCGAAATTAAGAGAAATTCCTCCCGTGTGATACATTTCTGACTTTCACATGAACATAGTGGTGAATCAAGTTTCTGTCCTGACTTTAAAGGAGATATTGAAGGTGCTGAACCTATTTTGGGTTCATCGCAGATAGGCTCTTTGAAGTCTGGAGTAAAATCTGGAGCAGATTGACTACCGCATTGATATGTAAGCCACCAATCATTACTGGACATACTGTTGTCTGCAGTCAGTTAACGGGAGACAGTACCTCCCATTACCTTAGCTTATGGACTACTAGCTGTTAAGCTACTACATGTATAGATACTTTATGCTTGATTTTTAAAAAAATATATATTATTAAGGCCTTCATCAGAACCAGCCCTACCAACAAGCAAAACAGAGGTATTTCATCAGTTGGTAGGGAGCAGTAGCAGTACCCTAGATGCTTTTCCAAAGCCCCCATTCTAAAGATCCCCCATATTTGAGAGTAGTATAGTCCTCATATTCTGCCTCATCCTATAATCTAGCCTCCTTTGGAGTTTAGTGAAGGAGACTTCTACCTAGAACATGTTGACTGTCTGATCTACAACCCAGCAAAACCCAAGTGCTGTAATTTTTGTCAGTTTCTGACTCTGTCTCAAGGCTTGCTGTGCTAGCAAATCAACAGGATGGCAGTGTGCTGGCATCACAAGTGTAGTAACATTTGTTTCTTGAAAGGCAGTGACAGACAATGCACGCTGGCTGGTCCAAGACTTTTGCATCTCTGAGATTAAGGCATATTGCCAAAGAAGCCATGGCAGCTTCACAGATAGCAAAAAAGAGAGTCCTGTATTTCACTTAGAAGATGACAGGCACGTTTGTTTTCCCTTGGAAAATAAATTGGAAGATTAATATCTCTCAAACACTGAAGTGACAAATTTTGCAGTTTCATCATCCTTTTGATTCTAGGGCTGTTTGTGTACTTCACTTCAAAAGTAACCAAATTAATTATTTTCTATTTAGAGTTCACTGTGGGAGGAAATTCACTCTTTTTAGGTGTGCTGTACATATTGCTAAAGTCTCTCTCTCCCTATCTAATGATAGCTCATGGTTGCCTGTCCAAACATTACTTTAGAGCAGAGGTGGGCAAAATACAGGCCATAGGCTGCATGTGTTCCTAAAAGCCCCCCAAGCCTGCCCAAAATTAGTTTAGGGTGGTTTTTAACCTAAACACTCCCCTCAAGTGAGCCAAAGACACTGCAAAATGCAGTTTTCCCCCCACAAACCTTCTAGCTCTCCATATACAATGAAACTGCCCCTCCACTTAAAAAAAAAAAACCCAGATAAAATAACCAGAAAATGAAACTAGCAATGATGTGACACTACTTCTAGTCACATCAGCTTTGCCATTGTGCCCCTGGATATGAATAATTACAGGCTCTTTACTACCATTTTTGAGCAAGGTGATCGAGAGGACAGTTGCTCTTCAACTCCAAGCTGTCTTGGATGAAACTGATTATCTAGACCCATTTCAAACTGGCTTCAGGACAGGATTTGGGGTTGAGACTGCCATGGTTGCCTTGACCGACAATCTGTGTCTGAGCATCGACAGGGGTAGTGTGATCCTGTTGATGCTCCTAGTGTCATGGCCAGCCAATATCAGCTCTCGGAGGATGAGGAGGAGGATGAGCCTCCTCCAGAGCAAGGGCTGATTGAGGCAACGCCAGTCCCAGAGGAGGAGGTTCAACCAGGTCCTAGTGCCACAGAGAGGCTTCCTTCGGTACCACAGCCTAGTGGTGAGTCTGGAGACGAAGCTTGCCTGCAGGTGCCTTCTTACAAAGAGAGAAGAGCCGAGAGTTCTTGCAGACGCAGATCACAGAGGATTGCCGAGAGGCAATTAGCCAACCAGCCTCAGGTGGCACGAGGGAGAGTTTCCCTTACTTAAGTGGGAGAGAGACTAATGCTGGTTGCTAGAGTTTATTGCATGATCCCTCGGCGTGATTGCTGCTAGCTCCTAGTATCTAGATTCTCTGTTACCTTGACCTCGGACCGGACTTCGTTATCTCTTGGCTGTTTTGACCCTGGACTGTTTGACTACGCTGTTTCCCGGTATCCTGACTTCGGCTTGACTTTCGGAACGTTGGAATCTCTGGAATCCTGACTTCGGCTCGTATTCTTGACCTGCCCTCGGACTGCTTCTTTGCTGGGTCTGCTTTACTTCCATTGAACTAAAGGCTCTGTTATCAGCTACGGTCAGTGTTGCTGGCAGCTTTCCCGGACACCTAGACCTCTCAGCAGCTTGGACCACCAGAGTGGGGTTAGGTATTGGAGGCACTGCATTGCAGTGGTTCTGGTCCTTCCTCTCAGGCAGGTCCCAGAGGGTGCTGCTCGGGGACAGCTGCTCCAGTAAAAAGGAGCTCACCTGTGGGGTTCCACAGGGTGCTATAATGTCCCCGATGTTATTTAACATCTATAAATGCTTGATATAATTGATATAAATGATTGATCTCACCGCTGGGTGAGATTATTCGGAGTTATGGAGCTGGGTGTTATGAATACGCTGTTGACACTCAGATCTGTTTCTTCATGTCTTGTTCATCGGCCTCGAATTCTAATGGCATATCCTCTCTCAATGAATGTCTCCGGGCAGTAATGGGCTGGATGAGGAAAAACAGATTGAAACTGAATCTGGACAAGACGGAGGTGCTCATGGTAGCGACCCTGTAACCAAGAATTGGGTTGCAACCTCCAGTCCTGGGTGGGGTCACACTCTTCTCTAGTGACTGTGTTCACAGTCTGGGGGTGCTCCTTGACTCATCACTCCTGATGACAAATCAGGTAAATGTGACAGTAAGAGCACCTGTTATCAGCTTCGGCTGATACGCCAACTGCGCCCTTTTCTGGAAGTAAGGGATCTCGAGACTAGTAACCTCACATCTAGATTTCTGTAATGCGCTCTACATGGGGCTACCCTCGTGCTTGATTCGGAAACTGCAATTAGTGCAGAACATGGCGGCCAGAGTAGTGTCAGGAACATGAGGAGGGACCATATTACTCCAGTATTAAAGTCCCTCCACTGGCTGCCTATTACAGGGGTAGGCAACCTTTTTGAGCCGGGGGCCGGGTTGCTGTCCCTCAGACAACTGGGGGGCCGAAGTCAAAAAATAAATAATTAAAATATTTTTAAAAAATTAAATAAATAAATAAACCAGGACAAATGTAGGACAACATTTTCAAATGGTGGACACTTTTTTTAAAAAAGTGGAGGACACACACAAAAAAATTGCTGATTTTTTTAAAAAATGTTAATATAAATGCATGTTTCTGAGGCGTCTATAGACAATTGCCCCCCTTGCCCCTGCGTGCGAGAGGCCAAAGGCACCGGCGGCAATTGGTGGCAGGACCGGGCAGGGGCCGGTCCCAAGGCCTTGCCGGGCCGCATTCGGCCCGCGGGCCGCAGTTTCGGGGCCCAGTACAAGGTGTTGGTTATCACCTTTAAAGCCCTAAATTGCTTGGGTCCAAACTATCTCAGGGACCGCCGCCTCCCATATAATCCTCCCCACACACTCCTGTCTTCTGGGAGGAATTTGCTGCAGCCTCAAAGATCCAGGCTTTTGGCTACCTCCAGGAGGGCTTTTTCTGTTGTCGCCCCCAGATTATGGAACGACCTGCCGGACGAGATCCATCAACTGACATCTTTAGACAGCTTTAAAAAGGCTGTCAAGACGGATCTCTTCCGGCAGGCCTTTCCTGGATAGAAAATCCCGGTCTCAGGAACCCTCTTCTCATGAGAGTCCCCAAGGTCCTCCCTGGAAATTTAAGTAGAATGCTACCGCAGTTTACTGTTTTATTTTGTTTTGTTTTGTAATAATGTGTATGTGTTGATGTTGTTTTAATTTGTTGGTTTTAATTATAATTGATTTAATAATTTTTTAAGGGGGGAGGGAAGTAGATTTTGATATATAATGTATTGTATTTTATTACTGTTAGCCGCCTCAATTGACCTCAAAGGGGCGGGATATAAATAA
>NC_056522.1:51660357-51671745 GCF_019175285.1 Sceloporus undulatus
ATTATTATTATTATTATTATTATTATTATTATTATTATTATTATTATTATAAAATGATCCTCTCTCTCTCTAGTTATTCACTCCAGTTTCAAACATGGGTGAAGAATCTCATGAATTGGGGATGAATCCAGCCTTCCTGGGGTCCCAATTCAGTCCATTTGGTTTCCTCGGAGGGTTATATCCTTTCCCCATGGCACCATCATTTGACAGGTTCCCTGCATTTGAAGGTTTCCATCCATTCTAAAAAGTTAAAATGCAGCTGCTTTAGTTACAGTTACTGAAAGGTTTGATTGAACATAGTCTAGTAATTTTTTTGTGGCCCCATTTTCTAATTTTCTGCTGAGAACTTCTATGACATTCTGTTTTGGCCAGGATATGGTGGTAGGCCATATCCTGGCTTTTTTATTTCATTCAGAAAAGGGCAGTTTTATTCACCAAATGACAGATTTGGAAGATATTTTCATACATTGGCCCCAGATCTATGGGCATTCTGATACTGTCCAAGTTCAACTCAGCACAGATCAACAGCTGTGATGGCTGTTGTCTCCCATGTATGTCTGGTGATGTATCCATTCTGGATTTTAGTCTGGATTTTAGGGAATCAGAGACAGTGCTATACTTATTCTAAAGATAGGATCTGATGGTGTTGATGGCTCCTTTCAAACCTGGATGACACAGTGACATGAAAGCTACCAGCACCTACACACAGCTTTCTCAGTCTTGATGGTACCACACAGAGAAGCATCCAGACAAAATGAAAATCTTCAGTATAACTTCCAAATCAAATTATTGGTTGCCAAAATAGAAAATCAACTAAATGTTTGAACATAGAACTAACCCAACTTCATCAGAAGGGTCATTTACTTACATTGCTATGTGGCTTCTTATCTAAATTTAGGAGGCAGGGATAAAAAAAAACCTTAACCAATAAATGTAAAATAAATTAAGTGATATCTAATCTGCATTGTTTCAATGCAAGTCAATTACACAAAGCTTGAATAAAGGAAAAATCTTTGGCAAGTAAGCAGGGAACACTTCTTTGACCTTCAAAATTAACTGTATCCAATCCATTTTCATGGATGTGAGTGATGAGAACATAGTTCAATTCATCTTGAAAAGTTGGGAAAGGATGTTCTAAATCCTGAGCACTTCTAAACCTATGTCTTTCTAAGTTGTTGCTGCAGCAGCTATTGCTCTTATTGTTGGTTTTGCTTCAGCTCTTCCTCTTCTTCCTGCATTTAAAATCTTTGGGGCTATAAGAAATAAACAGGATCAAATCAGATGAACTCTACTGTTTTGAAGACCTGCGTTGTGCACTTAAATCCTTTTTAAAGTCCTCATGGCCACCATGAAGCAGCAAACAAGGCAAGGAGCTTCATCTCTGCCAAAGGCATATCTGCTTTTTCACAGCCCTTTCGTTCCAAGTAAGGAGTGTATCCCCTTTTGCAGTCCCCAAATGCAAGGGTACATTTTCCCCCATGGGGATAGTCATGCCTCATCTATGAGACATAATCCCAAATTCTGCTAAGAACCTTGACAGCGTGACATCTATGGAAGGGTTTTACTTTGTATACAGTGTTAAGCCCACCCAGAGCATCTGAGGAAAAGAAAATAGGTCACCAAAAGGGGGGAAAACAGAATTGAGCCAGATGAAAGGTTCTCTTTCAAAGCATCATTTCACCTTGCTTTTAAAAAAAGAAAAAGAAAAAAGTCCATTGCTTAAATGAACCCCAGAAAAAGGTTTAACCTATGGAGATCAAAGGGTATGCTAGCAGTGAAGTGTCATGTTCCCCAATGCCAATCAAATCAAGGACCGCATAATGTATATAAGCTTGTAATACCCATGGGACAGTGACCTCCTTTCCCCTCTTCTTGGTAGTCAAGAGCTGTTTGCTATAACCTTTGACAGCTCTCTGAAAAACACATTAGCAGAAGCAAAGGTGATCTGTGACAGATGCTTGGAAAATGAAATCTCTGTAAAATTGAAAGGAGAGACTTCTGCCAGCCCAAATAGTAATTCCAGACTTTCAGAAAAACAAAAATGCTTCAGTATCAGGATGGGAGAAAAATCACTTTGAGTCACCTTTTAATGCAAACCAACCAAATTTGTACTTCTCAAACCAACAAATGAACCAAAATGCCACTTGTTTTCTCCAGATGTTTCTCATTCTACCAAATGTTGCTATGCAGCCTTCACATACCCATCCCATTTTGTTGAATGTTACAATGTACAACACTGTAGTAAAAAAATGTAGACAAGAATGAGAATATAAAATGAGAAAAATGCACACAAATATGCATATTAATGAAAATAATGTGTTAAAACATATATGATATCAGGGAGAAATATGTGGGGAACTTGCATATATGAGTCAGAATTGTATATAAAATTGCAACTATCGGGAGAAAAGCACATTAAAATGCTTCTAATTATGGAGACTCAGGTTTAGGGGGAAAGGAGAAAAACACATTGCTTGTCAGCAGAGTTTCTTTCTCTTACTCCCTCCCCCTTATAAAAATTCCTGAGCGGGGAAGTGGGAAGCTGTTACATTTTTAAAAATGGGAAAGGTTTAACTCTCCTGAATCCATGCTTTCTGGGTCCATTCCAGATCAGAGCTGCACATGCTTGCAGGAGAGGTAGCTTCCTTTTAGCAACATATGAAGGCATAACTGAAAGTTATATCTGCATATGGAACTTTTTGGTCATAGCAGATGGAGGAATTCAGCACCCACACCTGCTACAACTCCCTCTCTAAGTCACCTACCTGTTTTCTGGCTAGGCAGTACAATGCAGAATCTTACCATCTTTAGCAACATGGTTCATATTTAACATGTGGTATCACCAGATACATTTGACAGCATTGCATAAAAGCCTGTGTGTATGGCTGTGCAGTCTCTGACTTACCAAGGGACCCCCCCAGACCATGAAATCCAAGATACTCCACAGTACAATCTCTCTCTCCTCAGTCTCTTGAGCCTTCAAACCTATCTCTCCATCTCTCTTTATTGTTCTCTCTCTCTCTCTCTCTGCCCACTCACAAATAGCCACATTAAAAAATCCTATAATTCATCTGACCAAATCCATAATGGTAATGGAGGGGCAAGTTCCTTCATGGCTCAGCAATGCCAGAATAAATTTGGATAGACTTTCTTTAAAGGTTTCCCAGCTTGAAGGTGGAGGCAGACAATAATTCATCTTATTCTGAGCAGATCCTATTCAAGCAGTGGGACCTCACCCATTGGTATTACAAGACATCATATAAAAAGTTTGTATGGGTTTTTTATTGATGGTGTTGTGTGTGAGTGGCTTTCCTAGAGGATTTTTGGAAGAGGAAATGAAATTATTTGATATGGAACTTTTGTGGTTTCTTCTAGGAGGTTGAAAATATAGTAACAGAAATGAGTATATACACACATGTGCACATGCATACACAGTGGTTGACATTCTGAATATGGTTGACTTACACCTCTGTATTTCTTTCTCTTTGGGGGGGGGGGGGTGTCAACTTCATCTACAATGAACAAAGACAGATACATATACCCCTGCTAGATCATGTAATTATTTTCCATCTGGCTACAAGGCTACAGTAGGGTGAATGGCCTTGTGGGTGCAGCAATGTCTACACTAAGTCAGGAGTATATGTGAATGGCCAGTTGTAGTGTTCTGCATGCAGAAGTGAACCATACAGGATTCTGGCCAGTGAGTTTAGCCATCCTTTCCAAACTTAGAGAAGTATAGGCAACCATAAAGAAATCTGTTAAAAAAAAAAGATGAAACAGCTGAGTTTCTTCCAGACTTCCAAATGAGCTGGCATATCATCAACCTGGTGTACTCCAGATGCTTTGGACTGCAAAACTAATGGCCAACAATTATGGGAGCTGTTATCCAACACATCTGAAGCGCACTAGATGTTGTGTCTCTAGGTATGTCTGCTGCCTCTCCTTCCACTCCAGCCTAGAAATATGCACAGTGTTCTTACTAACAGTTAGAAGCATTGTGGGGAAGGAGCATTCATTTCACTTTGGACAACACATTTATATTTCTCTTTTAAGAATGTATTTCAATGAGTGGGTGAGACTGAAGTGTAATGTAAGTAGACTGGCGGCTAATATAATCTTCTCTTGAAGAATGTGAAACCATTTAAATGAATTGAGAATAGAGAAAATTACTAGTATAATGCTTTTCTAATTAAAAGAGAAGATACCGACAGAATATAAACCTTTAATAAAAGCCACTGATTTCTATCTTTTCAAAGGGGAAATGTGCCTGTATGTTTAATGCCAACTATAACTGCATGTGATAAATTTAATCTTCTTATGTTAGGGAGAGAAGGGCAAGGAATAATTAGTTTGCCAGCCTTAGATACACTAGATGGTTACAGCTCATGACAAAATGCCAAAAATAATCAGATGAAGCTTAACAAAAAATAAAATCAGAAAATTATGGTTCCATTCTTCAAGCCTAGAAGGTGTTCTTAAAATAGCCATTTCACTGTCTAGAATTGCCAGGGTGGAATTGAAGTAAAATTAGATTTAGTTAATGGATGAGAGGAATTAGTAAAGAGATAAAATTATAACAAATGGTGCGATATGTACCACAATACAGGAAAAAGCTCATACATATAAGAGGAAAAGGAGCATTATAAATGGCCTAGATAACAGAAAAAGATTGAAATATCACAAATTGCTTTCCAGTACACAAGCTGAACAAACCCAGTGGGCAATATATGCAGGGGTGTGTTGTGAATATTAAGGATGTTTGAGAATTGGGTTTGAATATCCTTTCAAAGTATAAAGAGAGTAACAGAACCAACTCTGCATTCTGAGAAAGCAAATGCAATTGAGACACCTTTCTGATTGGTAGGGGAATTAATTTGCTTTTGTATTATGCCTAGCTCAATTCTTGTTTTTCTCTTCACCTAATCTCATTCATCTTCTCTTGACACGCATACACACAAAAAGGAAAATAAAATCACAAATGGTATGTGACTGGGGCAGCATAGGTGGTGAGTGAAGACAGAGAAGGATTCAGTGTTGTTGGATTCAACCACAGGAACAAAAGTAGTCTTTCTGTATCTCCTGATGATGTTTGGAAGAAGAAATGAATATTCTCTTGGGAAGTCATGGTGGACAAAGTTTTACAGGGTTTTGGGGGGGGGGGGTGATGAAGCACACACAAACAAGGCTTACTTTTTAAAATTCAGACAGATAAAAATGTATAACATGCCAAAATACTTACAGGTTTTGGTCAATAGGGGAAATATGTACGTTAAGTAAAACATGTAAATGACTATTCACATAAGAAAAAAATTAAAAGAAAGAAAGAAAGAAAAATAAAAGTCACAACCAAAACTGAGGGAAAGAAAGGAGGAAAATACTTGTGACCTTCTGAAAAAACTCAATGGCATGTAAAGAATATTCATAGATTTTATTGTTGCTGACAAAAAAGAGTTTCTTGACTTCTAGACAGTAATTAAAAATGGCTCAGATAAATGTCATGAGAGAGTAGAAAGTTCAGCACTACTTGGTTTGTTTGGCATTTATTTTTATTTTTTTCCTCATTTCCCTTAGATTTTGTGCAAGAGATATTTAATTGGTGTAAAAATATATTTTGGGGGAAAGGATCCATTTTGGACCAAAAAAATCACAAAAATATTTAAGCAAAACTTTTGTCGTTTCACTCATCAGAGGGAAAACCTATATCTCTTTCATTCTCACATTCATGAATGAAACAAGAAAAGAATTGCATCTCTAATGAATTGGGACAAAGAAATGTTCTTAACCCTGGTGTGAAATATCCACAGAAGAGGCACTTTGGCTGGTTTACTGTTTCATAACATGGTGAGTCTGAGAACCTTATGGTGTGGAGGGAAGGAATCAATTCATTTTTATTGCTTAGATGCCTAAGGAAGAATGTTCACATGTTCAGATGTTCACCTATTGCTTCCTTTTCCATTTTGCTTAATGTGGCAACAAAGCAACAAAAATATATGTTGATTCCTCCATGTTTAAACCTCCTTCTTATGTGAAAGCCAGGGCAATTGATGCTGTGTCTGCTCTTTTAAAAGGATGCTGAGTAGTTTTTCATTTGCATTTGCTGAGTCCTGGTTTTGATGTTCTTCAGGACTGGTAGCCAACTTTATTTACTTTAAGGATTTGGCTACCAGTCCTAAAGGACACCAAACCCAGGACTCAGCAAATGCAAATGAGAAACCACTCAGGATCAGCGGCTCTTCCAGCAGATAATGACCACCAATTAGCAGACACTAATCCTCCTTTGCATATCCTCCTACCCTGAGGCCTGGCCATCAACAAGAGAAAAATACACAGTTTAACATGGGAGTCATTCCTCCTCACCCAGGATCACACTGTGTGTGTGTGTGTGTGTGTAAACACACACATACATACATACACACACACACTCTCTTCCAGGTCAGCATTCTCTGAAGATGCCAGCCACAGATCCCAGCAAAACATCAAGAATAAAATCTTCTAGAACATGGCCATATAGCCCACAAAATCCACAAAAAAAACTATGGATGCCAGCCATGAAAGCCTTCAACTTCACAGTGTAGGAGAAGTCTGGACTGGTTATGGGATGCCATGATTGGGTATGGGATGCCTCCAGCCTGGGCACAGAGGTGTGCAATAAAATCCATGCTTAAAGGTTTTCATCCCATGCCTAGGTCAGGAGGGAAGGATGGAAAAGAGAAGTGTGATAAAATCCAAAGACTCTTCCATTATCAAAGTCCAGCACAGTATGTTTTCATGGTAAAAGAGATAGGAAAGAGCTTGCTAATTGTGCAATCTTTCTTTATGCCTTAAGATTATTCTAACAGACAAATTTTTACTTTGCTGTTCACTTTAAATTCAGATGGTATTGTAAATCTAGCGCCAAGGTGCTTAGCAATTGTATGTGTGAGATTAATCACTTTCCAAGCTGCAGGGGAGAACAAAGGCCCAAAGGAACAATGTTTTAATAGGATGAGTAATCTATTTAGGAAACAAATTTGCATGAACCTTCACACCTTTTTGCCTCAAATACTTATACACATAATTGGCTCTCAGTCTGCTCTGTTGCTATAGTTTCTTTTAAAAAAATGACAATCTGTTTCTCTGGATCTAAAGTCAGTCTGGTCATTCCTACCCCGAAATCAGAAACATTTTAAGACAACTTTCTGAAAATGCTCCAGTATGCTAGCAAGCATTAGCCAACCAAAAACAGGGCTGTTTTACCTTGGTACATATACAGTACATTAGTGTTAGGTTAAGTTATAACTTGTCTTGCTGTGTCTGTTGACTATAAATAAAGATTGATTGATAACTTAGTGCTCCTTAGTAACCTACTATTACTTTAGAAAAAAGATGGGCATTTGGTAACTGCACCAGGTCCGGGGACCACTACAGTTCCCTCTGGGGACTGTTTGGGCATTGCAAGGAGTACCCAGAAATAAAGCAAAAAATTAAAGTCCACATTTATTTTCACAAATGTGTATTTTTTTTTTAAAAAAAAGTTAAAACTGCATGAAGATTTTGTGACTTATTTCTAGGGTACACTTTTGTACCTGAAGCTTCCAGGAACAGAGGTTGAGGTTTTTTTGCCAGTTGAGTCTTTTTGCCAGGAATTCTGGGAATTCTGGATGTGTTGACAGCCACAAGAAAATTGTTGGGGGCAACATCTTGCCCACCCTGCTTTAGAAGCACAGAAAAGGAGGCAGAATATACACCAGAGAGAGTGAGAGAGAGTAAGATTTCAGTTTTGCTTTCTCTCACATTCAAATGTTGCAGAACTTGCTAAGTTCACCAGCTGGCTGGTCTGTTTTACCAACCAGATTGCTGAATATTGCTCCAACATCACACTAATGCAAGGCCAGTATGGTCCACAGACATCACAGTGACATATCAAGATAGGGTCCTTGCTGTCCTGTTGTAACAAAGAAAAGTGCAAACACATATCTTTATTTGTACAAACAGTTGCTGATTCAATTGATGCCCAATGTGTGTGTTTTAAGTGTGCTTAGGTATATAGAAATGTAACCCTGAGCCAATAAAGGGCAGGGCCACCCTCTACCTCAGTGGTAGCGAACCTATGGCACACATGCCAGAGGGGGCACTCAGAGCCCTCTCTGTGGGCATGTGTAACATCACACCAACACTGCACCACATTGGCTTTCTGATGCTGTTGTTATTGTTCTGTGCCTACAAGTCATTTCCTACTTATGGCACCTCTAAAGTTACCCTACCATGGTCGCCTAGCACATATTTTTCATGGCGCCACAACGATTCAGATCTTCACTAGTGAGAACTACCTCCTTCCCCCTCTTCTTCTCCTCCCCCACCCCAGCCATGTTGGCACTTTGAGATAAAAGTGGGTTTGTGGTTGCAATTTGGGCACTTGGTCTCATACTTAGACATCCAAGCAAATACAATCAAAAAGTAAACCCTCCATTTGTCAGGGCTACCGGAAATACATAAGGTCTGGAGTGAGAAAAGTCTCAAGGTATTTGATGAAATGTACAGTGATGATTTACACTTAATATTGCCAAAGTTACTATGTTTGCAGTGTCTTTCTTAGGAATCTAAGCACTTGCAGTACATTCTGCTGTTAAAATAAATCAACTGGCCTGTGCTCTCACCAAAATGCTAAATGTCACTTCTCAAACAATAGCTGCTTTGGAAATGAAAGAATTGAGGGAGGCCACTCTACAGAATAAGATGGCTATAGACTATTTGCTGTTTGCCATGATATGTGTTGCTTCAGTTTGTCAGACAACTCACAGGTGGTAGAGACCAAGGTGAATCAACTCCTAGCATATGATGTCACAGCTAGAAGAAAATAATAGTTGTCCAAACAGGTGAAAAAAGAAGACAGGTTGTTAATATAATGTGAGTTCTTAATATAATTTGCAAAAAAAAAAAAAAAAAAAGGCAAACATGGGACATGTGAGATGTATAATTCATTCATTATAGTATCTTGTCCCAAAGAGGGGAATTGATAAGGCATACCTCTGTCTGTGTGTGTGTGTGTGTGTGTGTGTGTGTGTGTGTGTGTGTGTGGAAAATCAGTATAAGACACCAGTATGGAAATATGCCAATAAAATAGAATAAAAAAGTATGTGTGTCTCCCTTCGGTTTGCTATAGCTCTTCAGGATACCACTAGTGACCCTAGGATGGCCAACCTGACAGAAGCAGAGAATGGAATGCAGTAAGTCAGTGATAGGAGCAAAACTGCAAGACTTTAATGGAAACAAAATAGATAATGGGAACCAGCGTTTAGATGATGCCTGGAACCACTCAAAGGCTTACCAAGGTTGTAAAGAATTCTTGAACTTTGGGTACCCTATTCACATCAGAAGCCCTAAAGCACACCTCTCTATCAAAAGATACCTTCCTCTCTTTGGGGGTTACCAGGCAACAATTGGTCGTTATGGGACAGTAGTACTGTATTCTGTCCAGTAAACACGCTCCAGAAATGTAACCTACTAATTAGTGACACTGCATCTATGCAGAGATAGGATGCTTTGTGATTCTCATATGCAAACATATATATGCTGGGATGTCTGTTTCCTTTCCTTTCCTTTCTTTTTTATGCCAGTCTTCAGGTCATTAGACTACTGGTACCTATTTATTGCAGGAAATAAAACTATAAATTCTCCTCCATTTGGTTTTATTCACACTGAGGCAATGAACTCAGTTTTGTGCATAGCACCACCATTCTATGACTAAGGGAAGGGACCATACATGACCTGCATCTACTGTTATGCAGTAGAATGTCCCCACAAGGTTCAATCACCACTTGTCTAACCACATTCATTTGCTGTCTTTCTCAGCTACCATCAATTTTCTTTCTCTATCTTCCTGGCTTCCTGCATCACCTGTGGAGATAATTGTTTTTTTTTTGTTGTTGTTGTTGTTTTGTTTTTTTGGGTCTGTGCTGCTGTATTGAGATCTTGGCTGTGTTTCCTATTTGTTCTTTTGGGGAGGGGATTTCCAGGCTTTACCATGGGTCCTTTCTAAGACTGGGGCAGTCCACTGCCACTATATAGCCCATAGTGCTTTGTTAGTCTTCAGATGCACAGCTTTAATCAGTTGGTAATATGCATCACTGTCTAAACAGAATTGTTATCAAGGTACCAAGGAGATTGACTAGCCGACCTTGTATCCTACTGCATGCAAAGATATGCCCTCTTTTCCTTACAATATCAGCTTCTTTTTGGAGATGCTGGTAGCTTACTAGAAAAGATTTATCAATTAGCCTGGAAATGCATATTGACACATCACAGATAAAAAATTCCTGTAGTTGTTTAGATATATTTATGAATGTATCTAAAAGCTATTACAATAACCAATGCAAAGGGATATAAGAAGAAGCAAAAGGAAAAACAAGATCTTCCACCAGATCCAACTATCAAAGGGAAATTTAAACCAAGAGCAGGGATGTGATATGATCAGCCAGGGAACAGCTCTTACAAACAGGCCTAGATAAGCAATGCACTGAACACTTATGCAAAATGGATAACAGCTTCCTACAATGAAGAAGCCTTTGATAACAAGCCCACAATTTAGAAAACAAAGTGTGTCTTGCTCTCAAAGCACCTGGAAGATTGTAGTCACTTTCCTCATGTTGGAGGATGAGAAAATCCATGTGTGTATCTGTAGTCCCTTATGTTTAGCCACACCCCTCTGAGATCCCTCAGGAGTAGAATTTTAGGTCCCAATACATTTCCCCCTTTTTTTACTTTGAGAAAAAGCTTGTATTGAATATAGACTGTTTTGCTGGTTTCTGCTGCTATTTTTTTCTCTTTTTAATAAAGAAATGATTACTTTTGCTGCAAAATTAGCTTGTACAGGGACGTAGTCGGGGGGGGGTGGTTCTTGGGGTCCGCCCCCCCCCCTTCCATTAGAAAAATGAATGGTGTGTGCTGCTGCACCACTGCACCCAAGCCCGATTATAATGGTGGCACTTAGTCTGGACCCCCCCCCTTCCTAAAATCCAGGCTACGTCCCTGGCTTGTCCTTTTACCTCATTCTCACTTGGAGTCACTCTGGTTAATTATCCATTTTTAAAACCTTCAGCCTGTAAGGTCCTGCAGGGAGTTAGTGCCTGGAGAAACATTTTATCCCCAGGCCAGTAAAACCAGTGCACTGCTCTTTAGACCACATCTCCAAGGTCTAAAATGGTCCCAGAGGAAACAAAATTCCCTCACACACAAACACACACATTCCTAGTAGGTGTGGAAAGCAAAATTTGGAAAGACTGACAGTATCTTGGAACCTCAAAAATGGCCTTGAGGATGCATGTGACCCATTCGACACTCTTTCCCCACCCCTGCCTTAGCCACAAACCATTAGAGTGGCAGTGTACAGTAGGCATGCATGGATGGATG